>NC_086382.1:72645115-72955708 GCF_036588685.1 Mytilus trossulus | reverse complement strand
TTGGAATAGGTACTAAATGGCCTATATCTATTATTCATTATATCTGTAGTTTTGATACAATTGAGGTTTGAAAAATTCGTACAAAAATGGCTACAGAAGGGTACATAAACCTTAAACTCCGTTTTAACTTTTACTGTGAATATTGCTGTGTGTTTCTATATTCTACATTGTCTAGAGTTATAGGAGGGTTGAGTCTTTTTTTAACCACGCCGCATTTATATTATAGAACTTGTAATCCCAAACCTACTCCCTGATATATTATGAATATTTATTAATTATGCAAATTTATTAATACTCACATTTTATTAGTATTTTATTTCTGTGCCAAATAGTACTGGACAGCGTTAAATTGTGTGTGCTGTGCTAGAAAGTGTTAATGCTGTACTGGAAAATGTGTATGCTGTACTAGAAAATGTGTGTACTGTGCTAGAAATTGTGTATGGTGTAGTATTAATTCCTAAACTAGTTGAGACTCAACTCGGTAAAACTTGAAGTTCAGTTGGAATATAACGTAGTCATCTTTAGTTGTTGGGATGAGATGAGATGTTCATGCGCATGTGTAACTTCAGTCTTCAGAGTCGAAGTGTTTGTGCATACAAAAGTACTAAGTACAACATCACAAAAAGTGGGAGGGATATCGGGAGGGCATCTGATTCTTACAACAATGATTAAGCTAAATTCCAACTGAACTTCAACTTTTACCAAAGTAAGTATCGTTTAGTAAAGGAAATTAACTACGTCATCCTGTTTCCGGGACCAGATGAAACTTCAAAGAGCACAAGCCCTGAGATAAGTCAAAATGTTATATTTATAAAACCTCCAAAAAAATATATCCCTCCTATATACAAAATTCTTTTTTCCAAAAAAATTCTATATACTCAGAACAGCTCTCTGAAAACGTTGTTCATCTGATTCGATCGGCTTCTTATAAAATTTTGTAAAAGTCTTTTCATTGGTCTAACCAGCACACACTTGGTCTATGTGAATATTCAACAAAGGACACAGATGAATTTATGACAAAATTGTGTTTTGGTGATGTGTTTGTAGATGTTACTTTAATGAACATTTTTGGTGCTTACAATTATCTCTTTCTATAATGATTGGCCCAGTAGTCTCAGTGGAAGATATAAGTAAAAATTTACAAAGTTCATGAAAATTGTTTAAAATTGACTATAAAGGGCAATAACTCCTTTGGGGGCCAATTGACCATTTTGGTCGTGTTGACTTATTTTTTAGGTCTTTAACTTTGCAGTAAATTTTTGCTGTTTACAGTTTATTTCTATCTCTAATATATTCAAAATAATAACAAAAAACAGCAAAGTTTCCTTGAAATTACCAATTCAGGGGCAGCAACCTAACAACCAGTTGTCCCAATTTATTTGCAATTTTAGGGCAGATAGATCTTGACTTGATAAACAATATCACCTCCCTGTCAGATTTGCTCTAAATGCTTTGGTTTCCAAGTTATAAGCCAAAAACTACATTTTACTCCTATGCTTTATTTTTAGCTATGGCGGCCATCTTGGTTGGTTGGCTGAGTCACCGGACGCATTTTTTGAACCAGCTACACCAATGATGATTGTGGCCAAGTTTGCTTCAATTTGGCCCAGTAGTTGCAGAGGAGAAGATTTTTGTAAAAGATAACGAAGATTTACGAAAAATGGCCCTTTGGGCCAGGTGAGCTAACAGAAAGCTTTTAACTATAATTAGTTATCAAAGGTACTAGGATTATAATTTAGTACGCCAGACGCGCGTTGTGTCTACATAATGTTCACTAGTGACGCTCATATCAAAATATTTATAAAGCCAAACAAGGACAAAGTTGAAAAGCATTGAGGATCCAAAATTTCAAAAAGTGGTGCCAAATACGGCTAAGGTAATCTATGCCTGGGATAAGAAAATCCTTAGTTTTTCGTAAGACTCAAAGTTTTGTAAACAGGAAGATAAAAATTACCACATTATTGATATTTATATCAACACCGAAATGTTGACTACTGGGCTGGTGCTACACTCGGGGACGAAACGTCCACCAGCAGTGGCATCGACTCAGTGGTGTAAATAGTTATCAAAGGTACCAGGATTATAATTTAGTACGCCAGACGCGCGTTTCGTCTACAATAGACTCATCAGTGACGTTCATATCAAAATATTTATAAAGCCGAACAAGTACAAAGTTGGAAAATTGGTGCCAAATATGGCTAAAATAATCTATGCCTGGGATAAGAAAATCCTTATTTGTTTTCGTAAAATTCTGTTTTGTAAACAGGAAAATTTATAAAAATGACCACATTATTGATATTCATATATAACCGAGAGCTTAAGCTGTTATCATCAAATATTCTTTAAAAACAGTAAAAACACACATCCTTCTATCTGGAAGACAGCCAAAAAGTTCAACAAAATGTACATTAAAACCAGGTCTATTCTGTTTTAATAAACCTGAATAAAACAAGGTATAACTATCCTTTCCTTTTACTAAATTGTTTAAACATAGCAAAATAACGACTGTACGTGTCCTACAAGCCGTGGATAAAACAACTAATATAACTAACTTCAATGTTAAATCTTTCAATGAAATATACTTTACGGGAGATAACTTCCGTAATTTTTTTTTTTTAGATACGTACCTAGTTTCACTATATTGAGCGAGACGACATGGGTCTGCATTTAAGGCGACGAAGCGGACCATAATAAAATGGTCCACTGCGACAAAAGCCAAACAAGGTTCTGAAGGTCGCAAATTATATACACCTTTTAAAAATCTAATGATTGTTGCCGTAGAGCCAACTGTCACTCCATTACACATTATTCCTAAGGCTGACAAAGCAGATCTTGCACAATTTATAGTACTATAACTTAATCCTTTATCAAAGTGCACTGTTAAAAATGTAAGACTTCATTTAAAGCTGGTTGAATGTTCCTTTTACTACAGAAACGGAACCATTGCTTGACATAATGTGAGTTTTGCTTTTTTGTACTGTCTCGCCAAGACGCCAAAATAATTTTGAAAGCCATGTCTGAAATACCTTGGTTTTCCAAATTTTTCTTGATAGCCGACAAGCAAATGATTGTGAAGAGGAAGAATATTTTCCATTCAAAATAAATTTATCAGAAGTATAATGTTTTTGCCAGTTTTTAACATAATTTTTCATTCTACCTGCTGTACAAGTATTGATATCAGAGACACCTGCTAAACATACCTGTTTAGCATAATTTACTCCCGCTGGAAACTTGGAACTCCGCTGAAGTTTTTATAACCACCTTGATCTTTTTTTATACTAGCCTCTACTAGCGTAACCATGGCCACAGCCAACTCTCTATCCACCTCGACGAGGGCCTGCACGGCCTCGACCAAAACATCGTCCTCTACCAAAACTACGTCCTCGAGTAAAACCATTTCCTATACCTTTTGCATTATTGTTATTATTTAAATTACGACCAAGTCTGTTCATATCTTGAATTTCTTTTGATTGTTGAAGGACATTACAATGTATCACAATAAAGCATGTCTGTTAAAGGAATTGAGGGTGAACTTAAGTGATGATATTCAGGACTTTAAATCAAATCTTTGATATTTCTTTCTCTTTGCATTCGTCATCTTGTTATATTAGAGATGACCAGGATATTGACGAACGAACCTATCTCGACGAACGAACGTATAAGGAGCAGTAATTGTATGTTTACAAACGTACAAAAAACCAAAAGGTGTTGTTATTTAAAGATTTATATGTTTGAATTGTATTCGGCTGCAATCAAGATAATAGAGAGAAAGGCATTTTATATATCAATTTTAAATGGTTTCATGATTTATCGATAAAAGACGTATAAAAGTGTTATGTAAGTTACGATATCATATACATGTAGTTTTTATAATTGTTGGACGCATGATGAAATAAACATCACGCTCAGGAGTATTCGAGTGCGTCGACAACTTTTACTATGCTAGTACGGATATGAATGCATAATTTAGATTCTCTCAAACAATATGTAAATGTAATGTTGTGTGTTGTGGGATCGTTTTTTTCATCTGTCTTTTTAATTGGGTATTCAAGTTTTATATGTAATCTCATCGATCAGTTTATATATAAAAAATATGTCGTTTTTTTTTTAACCCTTTATCATACCTGTCAACCTCTGACGGAGCAATCTTTTTAGTGTTAAACTGGTCATCAGATTTCATACAAGGATTACTTGGTCCATCAAAAATGCAAATGACGATATTGGAACCTCACAACAAATTTATAAGATAAATGCAGATACTTATGTGTATAAAAAATACCAATAGCGTTTGTGAAGTAGAACACCCCTACCACACCACCCAAGCTTATGAAACAAAAATACATTATAGCCAAGGCTTCGTGTTGAAGGCCGTTCGTTGACCCATAATAAAAGGAGGGTAGTATACCTTATATAATATTGACTTCATTGTCAAGTTAGCTAACAAGCAAGCTAACCAAAGATTCTACCTTTACCTACACACTCAATGCAATTGGCTGTAATTCTGTTTAATTATCACAAAATAACAATACAAAAAATAATCAAAATGGTCCCTTGCGATTGCAAGCCTTATTGCGATATCCTGACATATTCTCCTTTCACCATTAGGCAAAAACCTGGACCGCTGTTACAAAATAAAATCAGCAAAAAATATATCTAAATATATTCAGAATGGAAATGGGAAATACGTCTATAAGACAACAACCCGACCAAAGAGCAGATAACAGGCGAAGGCTACCAAAGGCCTTCAACTCCGCGAGAAATCCCGTATTCGGAGGTGGGCCTCATCTGGCCCCTCAATAAAATTATGCACTTGTTCAATGAAAATGGACGGCATACTAGACTCTAACACAAATAAACGAACTAAAATTAAAGAATACATACACGACTAACAAAGGCCAGAGACTTGGAATAGGCGCAAACATGCAATCGGACAAATATCACAGAAGAAAAATGTATTTGTCCCAAGAAAGTCTAAACCAACATTTCAAAATGAGGTTTTAATTATATTGTCTGATTTTTTTATTTGTTTTATGCCATAATGTGATACTCAGCCAGTTGAAATGTATTTAAGGTCCATCTGTGTGCGTGGGTAGGATGATCTGGTCCAATTTTTCTAGGGCTATATCTTTTAGTACTCAAAGATTGGACCCTCACCCGTATGCGTGGTAAATTGGATAATAGTTTTCGTATAAATTTGCAATTATAATGAATAAGCTAATTAAATGAGCAGAAAATATAATAACCATAAGAGATTCAACTGCACTTTGATTAGCAAAAGTATCAATACACTAGTTATAAACTTCAATATCAATTTTTATAGCATCCCCTTTTACGACGTGCAAAATATTAAAAAAAAAAATTTTTGAGGAACTTATTTCTTTGATTTGATCAGGGTACCTTGTAATCAGCCTTATCTGGCTTGTCTGGGAGCATAAGCCAACGAAGATAGATAAATTTCGGTAAAGGAAACAAGATTTAAAATTAAAAATAAATATATCAATATAGTAAAATTTGATATCTATGCTTTCACCATTTTATACCCCCCAAAACACTTTTGGGACCTCAAATTTTAAAACAGAGTCTTGGATATCGAGTGCATCTTTTTCTATTGTGGCAAACATTAATCTATTTATGATTGGAGTAAGCTTATAAACAATAAGTTACATGCATATAATATTTCTTTTTACTACATGCAGAACCATGCAATTTCTTTCACTTGGACGAGTTTATGTTGGATTAATTCATTAAATTGTATAAACTACCGCTCCCGCTTCGTACGATTCGTCAAGTTACGCTTTCGTACGTTCGTTCGTCATTATCCTGGTCATCTCTATTATGACAGTAACGCTAATGAATCAATTCCCAAATCTATGCAAGACTGCATTTCTTGTTGACAATCGTCACCCAAGTCAGGTTTTAGCTTACACAACATGTTCAACAATTTTGTAATGTTACAAGATGCTTTTACAACAATTTCTTGGTGCTGTTTATAACTGAGTCAAAGGACCTAGTTTGAGGAGAGAGTAAATCCCAAATAAGCTGATTTACTCTAGTTCTTGTGAAAGAAACACAATTATCTGGTCTAGCCACTGATTTCATCAGTTCATTTTATTTTTCATCAGAAATTCCCTCACGGAAAAAGTTCATTAACAGTCTAAGCTAATGTGTCATCTACACGTGTATTTAAATTATCTTTAGACCCCTTAAGCTTGTGTAGAAGCTTTAACAAAAATGTCACCATCTTTGTCAAAAGAGTTGTTTTTTTAAGCTGGAGGTTCTGCAACCTCCTCATCCACAACATGATCATTAGTGTCATGATTATTATTTTCATCATAAACTGCAGGGTCTGCATCATCGCTTTTCCCTCGTAACCCTCAGGTTCAGACAAATACAACTCGTCTACCATAGATTTGAGAGACACGAAATCAGTTTTTGTGGACTCTGTTCTTGTTGTATACTTTTCAAAACTAAAAACGCTAGTGTTTGGACTAAGACATTTTGGTCGTGAAGTAGCAGTTCCGGCCTCGGCAGAGCTGACAATATTTGCCCCACTTTTACTTCTATCGTCATTCGTTGAACGAGAATCATCACCAGATGCTATTCTTTTTCTAGGGTTTTTACCTTTTTACATTTTGTCTCATTTATAGCACTTAAACCTTTTTTCAAAGATTTTATGTCAGTTTCAGAAAGCATGGCGTCTGTCATTGTTACCAAAATTTCAACTGCCGTAAATCGGTCTAATTACCGCAAATTTTACAACATAGAAAAATAAATAAAACTAAAATAAACAATAAACTACTGAAGTTTATTAACTTGATTCAACAACCTCGTAGTTATAGTTATAAAAAAAATCATTTCTAGAAGCTACAATATTACAGACCACGTCTGTCTTCTATGAAATAAAGCTACGAACTTAAGCTACACATGCGCACGAACATCTTATCTGGTCCCTGAAACTGGATGACGTGGTTAAATTATGCATGATAATGTAATGTGAAACGATGTAAGTGGAAAGTTTACAAGCATCAATTTATACCAATGTTTATAGAAAAAAGACACGTAGCGAACGTTGATTAGATAAGCAAAAACATTTTCTTTGAGTTAATCAAGTTGAATGTAGATTTTCAGAAAATTCCGTATTAACTAAATAAACTTAATATAATATACTGAGTAATCACACCACGAACTTCTAAATTTTTACTATGTCTTATTTGCCTAATATCAATAGTATAATAATGCAATACGATTCATGTCATTCAATTATGTCTTGTAAAAATGTATGTATGCACTGTAGTTTAAAAAACAAAAAGATCAATAAAAAAAATATATTCCGTATTAAGGTTTATGTACCCTTCTGTAGCCATTTTTGTACGAACTTTTTAAACTTCAATTGTATCAAAACCTGTTTTGATTTAGAATATAAACATTTAAATCTTGTTGTGATTTAAACACTAATCAGCATTTAAAACCTGTATAAATCAATCAAGTGTAAAATTTATTATAACAGGAACATTTGTTATACTCATCATGCTCATCAACTATAATATAAGTTCCTGATATTAGTGGAACAAATATGATACAGTTGGAAAAAATATTCCATGACACAATTTCCTCAGGACATATATTATTATAATATTCTTTCATAAAGGAACAAATATTATCGGGAACAAATATACGTTGACACCACAGCCTTTATCCTTGTACTTTCATATTTGGCAATTTGATGACTGATAGATATAGGATTCATGCATGCAGTGCTAGCATTGATTTCCTTAAAACAAGTTTATAAATGTAGTTATTGGTAAAAACAATAATAAATATGGCAAAAAATCAATTACACCTTTTAGGATGCGCTCGACTTTAGTGACTCAGCACGAGGTGTTTTGGAATTTACAGGTTGCTTAGAACTTTTTGTAAAAATAAACACTAGCACATCATAGAAAATCAAGTGAGTTATTTATGTTTCAAATTTTATAACAACAATCTCTGTATCAAAGGCTGTGGATTTTCTTTAAAAATCTTGATTTATTTAACTGAATACAGTGAAAAAATTAAACAATTTTAATTTGACATTAGTTGAAATAATAGTAACCTGCATCCATATGTTTTTAATGAAATATGGTCACTTAACGAGCAATCTCTCACAAATTTACTATTTAATGTTGTCTGTGGCATCAAGTTTTTACTGCTGTATAAAAAAAATCATACCATAGGTTAACGCTCTATTTCTTGTCTGCAACAAATTGTCCGAAACATTTCTCCTTCTTATTTGCCGTCTGAAATTGAGTTGAGCTGAAAAAAATGCAGCATTTAATATCGATAGGTACTTAGTTTTTTGTCGAATAAATTTGACCGCTTGCAGTGACGGTAAGTAGAGTGTCCAGTTTAAATCGTTTTATTTTTTAACGGAAATTATGATATCAAACCGATAGACTGCTACTGTGCAAGTATGATATATAAATTTCTTCACTGCAACAAGTGTGTTACCTAATTTCTCTACTCGAGACAGCTAAAACATTTTTAGAGCGCAATGTTTGCCGAGTTTTTCAAATAATTGAAATGTAACTGTTGAGAGTGGATAAATATCGTAATACACGAGTTAAATTGATGGAATCTTTTGGAAGATTTATTGAAAGTTGTGTTCTTCATATGTGACGTCATCAGTCATGGTCGACTTTTTACATAATGTCAAAATAGTAAATTTCAGAAGAAATAAAAAAAAAAATTGACATCATAACTAAATTTCGACTAATCATTTACTGAGTACAGAACTTTCACGAGTGAGCCAGTTTTTCTAATAAACGAGAAATTTTGTGTTTCAATACTTGACTGGCATATGGCTAATATGATGAATTCCTTGGCGGACACATTGTCTGCCAGACGATTTCCCAATTAGTAGGAAAAACCATATGTATGTATCCTGAAATTGGTAATATTTCTAGGCTTAAAACGAGATATAGTTACATGTGTACATCTTGTAATACAGCATTGAATATGGACTATCAGTCAGTGTAAAAGACAGGATGGGTGTTTTCAGATACAAGTAATTTTATAGCTTGCGGTGCTTATACTGTCGTTGTAAATTAGGACGATTTTCTTTTATCAAATGTGGAATCGTTCAGAAATGCAACTTGGCTTTACTTGGAGAGAAATGAAAGCAACCGAGCAGTAGATGATTTCGTTTTGCAATATTTTCAAAGATAGAACATTGAAATGGTTAATACATAATCAAAATTATGTAAGAATTGTTAGATCCAGAAGCATGAAATTATAGTTACAAAAATTAGGAAATTTTATATTTTCTGATTGTTCGATACGAGGCATGTGCATTGGATTCTATGTTCCGATTATATTAGCAAAATGGCCGATCATGAAGGTTAGATCGTCACCTGTGAGTTTTATGGATGAAATCTGGGGTCTTCGTCAGTGTTGGCAACTAGAATGAAGAATCGATGTTGTTTTTCTGTAAGACAATAGCGGTTTTGTTTTAATGACCATTTTTATTGAAATGGTATTAGCAGTACGGAAGCCGATAAGGGCCATTCAAAAAAATATTTTATGTCGTAATTACGACACATCATGTCGTTATTTCGACATAACATGTCGTTATTACGACATCGCTATGTCCTAATTTCGACATAACAATCGCTATGTCGTAATTTCGACATATCATGTCGTAATAACGACATCACTATGTCGATTTAACGACATAGCTATGTCGTATTAACGACATCGCTAAATATAAAGAATATGTATTATGATTGGCAAGAGACTAAACGACACAGAAATTAATAACTATAGGTCATCATAATGCCCCCAATAATTAGAAAAGCCCCGCATAGTCAGCGTAAAAGAGGGAGGAAAAAAACCAGAGGGAGAGTCCCCGAAATGCTGTGTGGTAGACAGTGTTATTATTTAACTATTAGATCCCTTGATAAAACTCCAAATTTCATATTAAATGTATTTTATTGGTAAATAATTTACATGACGCTTAATAAGTATATGTTTCTTAATTGCAAAGCTTTTGCTATTTGAATTCATTGGTTAAAGTTTTCTATTTATATTGTAAAGTTTGATATTTGCATCGTCACAAAATCTTTGGTTACCTTCTTTGGATACTTTCAGTGAGAAACTTAAATTTATTTTATAGACCCCTGCGCATTGGGAGATACCGAGGAGAACTGTATAGCAATACATTATTTATTTAAACTTGATCTGTAAAATTATGAGAGACCTGGACTTCTCAAGAGAAATTACTAGAAAACTGATCCTGTCTTACCAAGGCTAGCCATTCTTCCTATCTCCCCATACATAAGTACAACTATATGGCTTCTTCTTAAAAGGTTAAATTGAAGTATTGATTGCTCTAATTCTACTTTCAGACGTTGGCCACGATGTTCCTTAAAACCCCTTGAATTTAAAACAGAATCTTTACAATTTCATCCGCAAAACAAAATGAAAATGTTAGAAAACACGAACCTATATTAAACCTAATTCAATATATGTTTTGAATTATGATTTTACATCTCTTGAGCAATTTTATATTTCATTTTTCACGCGTATCTTTTTTATAATTTATCAAAACAAAAGTAAGATACACGAAGAGTCAAAAGTGCCAAGACTCTTTTCTTATTAACTACATATTTGGGTCTAAAAGGATTGATATGGACTCCGCCCGGGAACATAGGTTAAATTTTGCAATTTTTATTAATCGTATCTTTTAACGAGTTATTCAAAAGAATTTGGAAATAGGGGGAAAATCCCAATACATGAACTTCGTCTAATCTTCGATAAATTGGACACACCAAGACAGTCCTCTAAGTGTAAAATGTGAATTGAAATTTATGTAACGGAAGTATTCCGAAATAGATCATTCAAAGTCGTCACGTAACTTAAAGGTGCAATCACCAATGTTAAAAGACTTAATACCAGTTCACGGAATGTTTTACTTCGCGATTTGTCCTGCTATTCATGTTAAAATTGTCGTGATGAAAGTAATTCCAGTACTAGCGAAGCCGGAACTTTTCTTCAATATAAACTTGTGCATGAAATGGAGTTCATTGAAAGACGAGTCCCAAACAGCGACGAAACCCGTCTCATTGAATTAATAAAAACAATGCAAGAGATGCAAAACAAGTTTGAAGCCTTATCAATAGAAAATGAAGAACTTAAAAAACAAATTGACCAAACCAGAGATGTAGTTATTAAAAACAAAAAAGGCTTAGAGGATTCAACCAGAATGAACCAAGAGACATTAACTAGTGCAAACTATAATGAGCAATACTCTAGGAAAAACAACATCAAAGTCATGAACTTTCCCAGACGTGATGATCAGAATTTGCGATCAGACTTTATAGAAACTGTGAGAAGGGATCTTCATGTTCACCTTGAAGAGCGGGATGTTGTTGCAATCCACCGCTTACCATCAGACAAACCTGGACCTAAACCAATGATAGTTAGACTTTTCAATAGTGATGTTAAAAGAAAAGTGATGGTAGAGAGAAAAAACCTTAATAACAAAGTACGCATTAGTGACGATGTTACCTGGAGAAACATGCAGCTTATTAGTAAACTGAGAGACATGAACTGTTTTGAATCTGTATGGTTTTACAACTCTGGAGTATATGGTAGAATGGAAGATGGTTTACAACTGAAGTTTAACTTATTTGTTAATATAAGGACAAGGTTACAAAACAGAAAATAGACAAAATGTATTGAAATTCTTGGTTTTAACTGAAATTAATAGAAAATGTTTTTCATTTATATCTAGAAATAAGAAATAATTTAACTACTTATATTGAATACTAGTGACTCAATGTTTTCTTGTTTGTTTTTGTTTTAATTTTGTATTATCTCCCTTGAATCAATATGTTCAAGTATTTCTGCTGTAGATTATGTTTATACAATAACTATTTTATAATATACTGACCGGCTTTAGAAACGCAACACTAGATTATTTTTGTGTTGTTTTTGAATGAATGTGTCACCGTCAAAAGCGATGACTGCCTGTTACAAACGCCAAAATGATTGTCAGAAAGGTCAACAAATACTGTCTGACATGTTTTAGGTTCTGTTTTACACATTCTGATTTTACATTTGTTCGACCCATTAATTGCTTTTGGAAAATATGCGGTTTGAACTTGAGGGCTTTAAAGGTTTTCCTTCAGTCGATTCTTTGGTAATTCAGTTTATGGGAAACATTTATGGCATGAATCTGTACTCAATGACACTCGGCAATTTGATTAGCAGTTGACGTTGCGGCCGTAAACATGTCTTGCAAATGACGTTGCGTATTCAAATTCTGTTGACGTTTCATTGTCACTACACGTTGATTTGTTCATTGATGGCTAGAAACAAATCTAGTCTACTTATTTCGTTGTCGGAAGGACAGTTAGACGAGTTTCTGAAGTCATAAAGTATGGTTGCAGCACGTTTATGTTTTCATGTTTGCAGTTTTTTTAAGGGATAATTCAGTTTTTTATTTCTCAGTCTTGGCAAAATGGGGATGCAACATTTTTAAACTGAATTAAGTGAGGCAAAGGATTTAAGGAACTGTTTGACAAAGCAAAAAAACCTGAAACAATCTTTCATGGGTCCAAAATTTCGCTTTAAGAAATTCGTGCGACTTAAAAATTCGGTATGTTCAATAACCACAGGTAAGTCAGATTTTGATTTTTTGTAAGGAGAAAGAAGTATGATAAGCATGGACAGAAGTTATCAGAGAATCAAACAAGATTTGGTAAAAAAAAGTCAACAAAACGAGTGTTGCGTTTCTAAAGCCGTTCAGTATAAGAAGAAATATTGATGATAATTTATATTATATAGAAACTTTATGGTAAAATTAGTATACTTAAATCTTAGGCATATATATACAATCATGACATTTAAAATGTTTAAGGTGACTTAACTTGTATTTTTTGTTATCTCCCTTGAGTTTTCTATTATTCTTATAATTGAAAATGTAAATATATACTTCTCACAATTACAATTATAAGTGACACTTATGGCAAATGTTAATGTAAAGATATTATTCTGTAAAAACTAAAAAATTGTGAAACATTGTTCATAATTATGAAAATGCTTTATCACAACTGTCATATTCAATCCATTGAATATTTTTTTAAACTTTTTCTCATTTATTTTTCTATTTTTTTTTCATTTATTTTTAAACACTCCTTTGAAAATTATCCTGTTTGACATCCCCATTCTTATTACTTTTCTGTGTTTACATCATTATTGGAAAATAATTTTTATTTCTTTCATTCAACTACTTGATGTAATTTGGATGCAATCATTTTACTATCAATGAGTTCATTAAAGATTTTGTCTGTTAATTGTCAAGGCCTTCGTAACACATTAAAAAGAAGAGATGTATTTGATATGCTGAAGTCAAAGAACTGTAATATATATTGTATTCAGGATACTCATTTTACAAATGATATAGAAAACATAGTGAGATCTATGTGGGGTTATGAGTGTTATTTGTCATCTGTTAGCTCACACTCTAGAGGTGTCGCTATTTTGTTCAATAATAATTTTGAATGCAAAGTATTGAAAGAAAAAAAAGATATAAATGGAAACTATTTAATTTTAGAGATTCTTGTACAAAATAGAAAGATAACTCTTGTATGTCTATATGGACCAAATACAGACAATCCTGATTTTTTTTTCTAATATTATGTCTGTTATTGATGATTTTGAAAATGAATACTTTGTTATTTGTGGTGATTTCAATCTTGTCCAAAACCCATGTATAGATTATTGCAACTATGTGAATATTTACAATTCGAAAGCTAGGGAAAAAGTATTGGAATTTATTGAAGAAAGAAATTTGATAGACCCGTATAGAGAACTTTTTCCAGATGTACAGCGATACACCTGGAGGAAGAGAAATCCTTTTAAACAGGCTAGATTAGACTTTTTTCTTCTCACTGAATTTTTTTTAAACAGTCTAAAAAATCGTAATATACTTCCAAGCTATGGGTCAGATCACTCTATGATTTTGCTAGATTTAGAATTTAACCCTTTCATTAGGGGAAAAGGTTTGTGGAAGTTTAACAACTCTTTATCATATGATATAGACTATATAAATACTATTAAGCAAAAAATTCAGGAAGTGAAAAAACAATATTGTGCTTTAGTTTATAATATGGAAAATATTGACAAAATAGATAATACAGACATTCATTTTAGAATTAATTGTCAGTTTTTGCTTGAGACTCTTCTTATGGAAATTAGGGGGAAGACAATTTCATACTCAAGCTATAAAAAAAAGCAAGACGAAAAAAGGGAACAAAATTTTCGAAATGAAATAACTCAATTAGAGGAAAGAGTTGATGAAAATTCCATTAACGCATTAGAAGCAAAAAAAAACATGAGCTTGAAAGTTTACGAACACAAAAATTAAAAGGGAAATTAGTAAGATCCAATGGATACAGGAAGGGGAAAAACCTACTTATTATTTCTGTGGCTTAGAACACGAAATTTTATGAGCAAAATTATTCCCAAAGTAGAGAAAGAAAATGGGGAAATTATAACAAAACAAAAATATATTTTGAATGAAGTTAAATATTTTTATGACAATCTTTATAAAAAAAGGGATACTAAAAGTACTTTAAATGATCTTTAAAAAGACTTGAAAAATTTAAATGTTCCTATACTTTCATCTCAGGAAAGAGAAAGCTTGGAAGGTACAATTACTGTTAAAGAAGCTGGAGAAGCATTGAAAAAAATGAAAAACAACAAAACCCCTGAAACGGATGGTTTTTCAGCAGAGTTCTATAAATCTTTTTGGAAGGATCTTCAAATTTTTATTGTAAATTCTTTAAATTATGGTGCAAAAACAGGGGAACTATCTGTTACACAAAAACAAGGGATTATTACTTGTTTACCAAAAGGTAATAAACCTCGCCACTTTTTAAAAAAACTGGCGCCCTATATCTTTACTGAACACTGTGTACAAAATTGGATCAGCAGCTATTGCAAACAGATTTAAGAGTGTCCTTGATAAATTGATAAATTTTGATCAGACTGGTTTTATTAGTGGAAGGTATATTGGGGAAAATATAAGACTCATTTATGATATATTACAGTACACAGAGGAACATGAAATACCAGGGTTATTACTTTTGATTGATTTCGAAAAAGCTTTCGATTCAATATCATGGGACTTTTTGATAAATGTTTTGAAATTTTTCAATTTTGGCGAATCTATCATCAATTGGGTTAAAGTATTTTACAATAATATCAACTCTGCTGTCATCCAGGGGGGAACCTTTCAGATTTTTTTTACTATTGGAAGAGGTTGTAGACAAGGGGACCCCTGTCTCCATATCTTTTAATTTTATGTGTTGAGATTCTGGCATTGAAAATAAGGGGAAATAGCGACATTAGTGGTATAGAGGTCACACGGGTTGAGCATAAATTGTCACAATTTGCTGATGACACCTCTTTGATTTTGGATGGGAGTGAAAAATCTTTACAAGAATCATTATAAGAATTAGACTGGTTTGCAAAAATATCTGGACTGAATATTAACTTAACAAAAACACAAGTTATTTGGTTTGGGAGCAAAAAATATAGTACAGATACTTTATGTCCTAACAGAAATCTGTCCTGGGGTGAAACTTCTTTTAAATTACTAGGAATCAATTTTGATGTAGATCTTGAAAAAATTGTTAAAATAAATTATTCTGAAAGAATTGTACAGATTAAAAATACTTTAAAACAATGGTCTTAAAGGAATCTAACTGTTATAGGGAGAATAACTGTGATTAAGACTCTAGTCTTGCCTATTGTAAACCATCTCATTATCTCTCTGCCAAATCCTTCAGATGATATTATTAAGAGAATAAATGAACTTATTTATTCATACATATGGAACTCACCTATACATAGAGTTAAGAAGGATATTCTAATCAAAGACTATTTGGAGGGTGGTTTGAAAATGCTTGATTTGAATATGTTCATTACAGCACTTAAATCAACATGGATTAGGAGGATTTTGCAGAGAGATAGTAAATGGCAAACTATTTTCATGTCAAATATAGATAAAAGAAAGTTGTTTAGTTGTGGTGTTGATTATATTAGACAACTGTATATGACAGTTAACAACAATTTTTGGAAAGATGTACTAAGATCCTGGGAAATGATTATTCAAAAAGACAGAAATTTTACTTATGATTCATTTTTATCAAATCCACTATGGCTAAATAATAATATTAAGATTGGTCATAAATCAGTATTTTATCAAGATTGGTTCAAAAGTGGTATTAGATTTGTAAATGATATAGTTGACCAAAATGGATTGTATATTTCATTTGATCAATTTAAGCAAATATATAACATTAACACAGATTTTCTCAAATTTAGCAGTGTTATTTCGGCAGTGAAAGAGGCATCCAAATCTTTCCCTAAAGGATCTTACAAATTAGCTTGTCCTTTTATACCATCATGTCTACAAATATTTTTAAAACATTGTAAAGGATCAAAAGATATGTATTCTGTACTGACAAGAAATAATGTTATTCCTACTGGACAGCTTAAGTGGGTTAAAATTTTCGGTGAACAGAATCTGAACTGGAAAAAGATTTTCAGACTGCCTTTTGCTGTTACTAAAAATAGTAAATTACAGTGGCTGCAATATAGGATTAACCATTGCATTATTGCCACAAATCAGTATTTAGTTAAAATAAAATTGACTGATGATCCTTTATGTACATTTTGTAAATCAGATAATGAGTCTATAGAACACCTATTTTGGAATTGCAATACTGTACAAGATTTTCTACAGGATGTTGATAACTGGTTCCTTTCCGGTGGAATAAGTCTCCCAATGAATAAATTAAACTTTCTTTTTGGAGACTTAGATATTTCCCAACAACCCATATAACATGATTTTTCTTTATATTAAACAATATATGTATAATTCTAGATGCTTTAAAAAGAATCTCTCATTGCAAGCAATTATAATGAAACTGAAAGATATGTATAAATTAGAGAGTATGATAGCTGTAAAAAATAAAAAGATAACTGAATTTGACAATGTATGGAATGTTTTTGAAAAACTATTATTGTATACCGGCTAATGTCTTTTTTGTTGTTTTTACAATTACTTATGACAACTTAATTATAATCTTTTTTAAAGAAAATATTATTGCCATGTTATGTACTTGATCGTGTTGATGGCTGTTACGAAAGAAATATGTCTCGTACATTTTCAAATTTTTTTTTCAGCATAATTATGTGATATTAAAAATAAAGATAAGGATGTAACTGGATAATCCCTTTGAGTTTTGTTTTTATTTTTTGTTTTTTTGTTTTCCTTCTTTCTTTATTTATTTATTTTCTATTTCGTTTTACTTTTTTTTTTATTCTTTTCTATTTCTTTATCTTTTCAATAGAAAATGTAAAATATTTCCAATTAAGATTTATTTATAAAAATGATTTTGTATTTATCTTATATGTATTATATTGTATGTATATCATGTATATGTTGTAATTGTTGGAAATAAAAAAATCAAAAGTTAAAAAAAAAAGAATTAATAAAAACCCGGGATTATATTTGCCGCGCGGACGATCCAGGAGTAGATTACTATATTGTAATATATAAATATATCTGAAGATGACTTGGGGAAATAATTCTAAAGCTAAGATTCAAGTAATTGAAGGGGTGTATTTCGACAACATATGTGCCAGCGAAAATGCAATTCTATTCAAGTTTAACAAATGGTAAAAATGTTCGGTTTACTTGCAGAGTGTCAGATATAATTGTATTGGGGATGAATTAAGATATAGGAAGTTTACAATGACAGATGATATCACAGTGGATGATAAGCACCTTGAAATTTTAACATCCTATGGTTAAAAAATTATCGAAAACCGTATGTATATACATGTACTTCCGTCCCATCTTTCCTTCCTACTTTACTTGCGATAGTACTGCATTTTTAGTTGAAATAACTTTAAAAAGGGTAAACATTATTAAATCGATTTTCACAACTCGAGGTAATTTTTGATAAAATGACATCACAAAACGAACAAAACCAGAATCAACCAACAATATATAAAACACCGAATTAAACTTTAATCGTTGTTGTTGAAAAAAATTAACCGAAGTCAAAAACTTTCTTCGACACCGCTTTTTAAGTGTAACGTGTTGTAGGAACATCGTGCCCAACGTTTGAAAGTAGAAATAGAGCAATCAATACTTCAATTTACCCTTAATACAAGGACCCATGTAGTTTGCGCTTATGTACAGTGAGATGGGATGCTTGCCTTGCAAATTCAGTCCCTTATATCAATCCACAGAATATTCACTAGTTTATTACATCCTTGTCCGGCTGTTAGACCCATTTAATAACAAGACCATAGAATGGATTTTGGACAAGAGAGCTTTAATTCTTATTCTATTTTTTTTTTAAATTAACCTTAATGTGGTCTCTAAAATATATAAGTTTCTCACTGAAGGTATCCAAAGAAGGTAACCAACGAGTTTGCGACGATGCAAATATTAAACTTTACAATACAAATAGAAATATTTATCCAATGAATTAAAATAGCAAAAGCTTTGCAATTAACAAATATATACTTATTAAGCGTCATGTAAATTATTTAGCAATAAAATACACTTATATGAAATTTGGAGTTTTACCAAGGGAGCTAATAGTTAAATGATAACACTGTCTGCCACACAGCATTTCGGGGACTCTCCCTCTGGTATTTTTCCTCCCTCTTTTACGCTGACTATGCGGGGCTTTTCTAATTATTGGGGGCATTATGATGACCTATAGTTATTAATTTCTGTGTCGTTTAGTCTCTTACCAATCATAATACATATCCTTTTATAAATAGCGATGTCGTTAAAACGACATAGTGATGTCGTTATAACGACATGATCTGTCGAAATTACGACATGTTATGTAGAAATAACGACATGCAATTTGTTTTTTGAATGGCCCTTATCGGCTTCCGTATAGCAGAGCATGATCCTATAGTATAAAAATTGACACGGCTTTTAGATTTTTTACAATTATGTTCGAATTCATTGTTAAACCTGACATGGTAGGTGCAGTCATTGTCAGCAGTTAGTTAATTTCATGTGATTATTGATTAATTTGACATAGCCAGTTACTTGCAAGGTCAAGGAAAGCATGTTTCTATATAGAATATAGTGGACATAATTTACTGTTATTTTAACATGTATTTACGACGTCAACGTTATAGCTATTTTACATGCTGTTAAATTAGAAGCATCAACAAGGAAATCTTTAAACAGTCGTCTAGATCAGATAATACAATGAAAAACTACAAATATGCTTGTTGTTTGGATGGAGAGTTGTCTCATTGGCACTCACACCACATCTTCCTATATCTATTTTGAAGCTTTGTCTTAATGTTGTGGATGTAATGGAATTTTCTATTTTCCCATTTCCGGGTTTTCACTTGTCTTGGTGTATACTTGATTTAAGTGAATCTGCCATGTCGCATTACAAGATTATTAAAATGTTCAATGCTATTATTTTGGTTTATCGGATCGCAAGGTTACCTGATCCGTGTAAATCTGATTTAGTTGTATATGTCAATGACGGTGCTTTTAGACATATAGGGCATACTGTAAACAAACTAGAATATCTAAAGAACCTGTGTCACTCTACTGGATGTATGTGCATATTCAACAAATATTGCTTAGTCTTTAGTTTTATATGTTGTGTATTTTGTACTATTAGTTGTCTGTTTGTCTTTTTATTTTTATCCATAGCGTTGTCAGGTTATCTTCGATCTATAAGTTTGATTGTCGCTTTGCTATCTTTCGCCCCTCTGTTCAACAAATGACACTCTCGCACATTATAAACAAGAATAGAATTCATAACAAAAAGTCTTGTATTGCTTATTATTTAATTTAGTCTGTTCAGTTTCTCTCTATCTTATTTAGTTTTAGGTAAAAACATGTAAGAGGAAATAAAAATCCTCATTTAAGTGCAATAACTTCTTTAAAGAGTGAACGTCTATTAACTATATGAGCAAAATGTAACTTGTAAGTACATCTTGATTTGCTGACGATTTCTGTGATTTAAAGTGCCTATTTATCTATTATAATTTCAATGCATTAAATAATCGCGTTAATTGTTACTAATTGGCAATAGCTCAAATGAGGAGTAATTCGGTGATTTCCCAAACATTGTCTTCATTGTATTTCATTGTATTTCTTGACTTGCTTATCATGTTTGCTGTTCAAGTTGCTATTAATCTATTACAATTTTTAAGATATGATGAAAAAACGCAAAATATAGTAAAAATATTCATCAAAGGGCAACAACTGTTATAAATCGTCATCTGACGACTCTATCCATAGTTCTTATTTGTGTAACATGCTTGTTGATGATTTTTGCAACTCAAAGTTTCCCTTTATCTTTTATAGTTTTCCAGATAAAAGACAAAAATGGTAAGATTTTTGTTTTGTCATTTATTACATATGACGTCTATAAGAAGTTGTCTGACAGGTTAGACGTATTTAAACAATTGGAAGAGCTCAACATTCTGAACATTTTTGCGCTCGCAGATCTTCTCTATTTAAAACGGTTTTATTATGTTTTATTTTTAGCTATGGCGACCATGGTGATTTGCAGGCGTGGTAACAGACACATTTTTTATTTAATATTTTTTACTTATATTGACGCTATGTTTCTATTTATATGTGTATTGGCGGTCAATATTATTATAAATCCTTTGCTAAATTTAGATTGATGAAGGCATGACGTCACACATATCAACCATGGCGGAAGCGCCGCAGCAGACGAAAAGAAGTTTATCCGAAGGAAATATCAAAAAATATGTTAAATGCAGACCATGAGAATACGAGAAAGCCGACGAAACAAGCTAGAACATTGTTTAGAGAAAATTGATAAACAGTCAAACCTGCTTAAGAAACCACCTGTATTAAGCAAACACCTGTGTTATAAGACCACAAAGTTTAGATCCCACCGTAGTGCATTTTAGAGAGATTGCACCTGTATTAAAATACCACCTGTCATAAGAGACAAATCTTTTGCTCTCCCTTAGTTGGTCTCTAAAAACGGTTTCACTATTTAATAACATGGTAACTATAATAAGACAACCCATTCATAACAAGTATCTTATGCGATAACGAAATTATACATACCGACTTCTTCCTGTGAAACTTCTGTTGCTTGAACTCTCTTCAGAATACATACAATAATAAAAAAAAAAAGTTAAGATTAGTAAGAATAAGATATGTTCCACGGAATTGGGAGGTGAATGTAAATGATAAAATACAACAGAAATTTAGAAGAGGTAATTTAAAAAGCTACCATGTGATAATAGTGATGGATTATATACTTGTAAGCTTGTGGTCTTTATCTGTATTAAACATCTTAAAATCAAATATTTTTTTTCAAAAACAACACTTAAGAGAAAACTCAATTACCATATTCATAGCTTCTATCGTTTCACTGTATTGGGAATGAGTTTCTTCGTCACAATGTGGAAACCACATTAAATGCTCGATCCATGGAATAGGGTAGTTTTCCGATTGCTGCCAGTGTTGTAGACATCCACCGCAAGAAAAACATCTTACTATATCTCCATTTCCTAATAAAATTAATTAAACATAATATTATAAAGGCTTTATTTCTGAACAACTAGTTTGCATGTCTCTTGTATCATTGCTCTCTTTTGCGTACAGATGTGGTTGAGAGCTTACTTTAATGTTCTGAATAATAGCTACATCATTTATTGTATCCGACACTAGAACTAAGCAATGCGTAATGTCGATATGTCCTTTATTGACAGAATATTTTTAAAAACTGTTTTATCTTTATTTTTAGATAGATAAAGGAAGATGTGGCGTGAGTGCCAATGATACAACTCTCCATTCAAATTACAATTTTAGGTCAATGCACTTTTTTCAGAGAATATTATAAACAAATCACTGATTTAAAAAAAATATTACTATTTCGATAAATTTTTCGTTTTTTTACAAGAATAGAAGTAAAACCTGAACACATGAATGTACAAATATGATTCATAGGATATCAACATGTAATAAGACAAACTCAAATCGCGCTGAACATTCATGTTTCGTTTTGTCAGTTTTTATGGCAAAAGAGATAAAAACATCTAAAATGTGCTGGAAACTTTCAACTGGTATAAACAAATTTGTTTCCTTGATGCTTGATTATGAAGATGTTGGAAACCTTATGGCATAAATGTGGGTATACATTGTATTACAATGAGACCACATACCATAGACTAAGATGAGAGAAAGAAATCTAGAGGGCCGGATACAGACTCAAACAATAGAAAGTATTAAAAGGTTTTTTATGATTTAGCCTTATATTTTACTTCAACTTTTTTAGTTTAAGGTTCAACCCACCCATGAATACAAAAATGATTTCACTACGGCAAGTCTGTAAATTGACGTCGATACGATAATCCAAAAATTATATGTCAATTTGAGAACATTAAAAGCACATCGATCAGAAGGACAAACAACTGACCATCGATTTGGAATGTTAGTATGTTGTGACGTCAGATTTGAGGAACGGACATCGGTTATAGACCGGATGTATATCTGAGTCTGACATATGTGCTTAAAAATATAGGAATTTTCGAAACCAGTTTTCTTAACTAGTGAAGAAGGTTGGATTATGTCCTCCAAAAATATTTTATCTTTTTACAGAGAAGTGGAATTTAGATACCTTGCAATTAAGTTAAGACAACTGAAGCATATGCTGCTGTCAAGTTTAGAAGAAAACTAAATTCCTCCCCTTCCTTCTTTTTCTTGTTTTGTTGGCTGGATACCCAATCATACCAGATTATTATTGAATATTCAATAAAAAAATCTATTATATTGAACTCATTCTGTTACACTTTTTGACAGTCACATCTTGTATATACACTCTTGCCATTTATTTGACTTTGACAAAAAAAACTTCACAAATCCGTTATTTTTATTGTTTCGAGCATCTGACACATATTACTTCTAGCTATATAAAACGTTATCAAAGGTACCAGGATAATAATAAGTTTGCAGTGAGTACGTTTCTAAAAGACATCATGCATTGCTTTTACACTAAAACTTTGTTATATTTTGTAACTTGATGCCTGTACTATCTCTTTTTCCATATTTGACATGTTTTTCAGCCAGAAAAGGGACTTTTTGAAATATACCTCGTGACTAAAGAGATTACTAGTTATTTGTTTTTATTGAATTTTGTCAATTAATTATCTATCAGATGATATAGAACGACATCACTGCCTTCTGTTGATGATCATCATTATATGCAGTGGAGAAAACATTACATGCAGTGGTCACCACATTATATGCAGTGTTCATAACGTTATATGAAGTGTTCACATCACTATATGAAGTGGTCAAAATATTAAAAGCATTAGTGCCAACATTATATGCAGTTGTCGGAACATTATATGCAATAATCACAACAGTATATGCAGTGGTCACAACATTATATGCAGTCATGATAGCATTATATGCAGTTGTCGGAACATGTTATGCAGTGATCACAACATTATATGCAGTTGTGACAGCATTATGCTTGTTTTTTTATGAAGGTGATGATCAGTGATGGTGACGATGGTGATTGATGTATGTGGTGGTTATGGTTCAGAATTGTTTAACTTCGGATTTTTTTTATTCGAAATTACCGAAGCAAATGCCCGCAAACAAAATGAAATAGAATAAATTCATGGAAAAGGTTATATAATTATTTTCGCAATTCGATTGAAAAAAAATTACGTATGTTATTGCCTGCAAATTGGATAGACCTTATGGTATCCTTTTACAGGTAAGTCATACCGATGAAATGGTGAAACTAAGAGTTGAAACGACAACCCCTGATGCACATTGGGAAAATTTCAACCGTTTTGTGTCCCAAATTATTAAAATCTGAACACGATTGTACACGGTCTAACAACATCTTGACATAATTTTGTATCCATGGTCGGATTTGGTCTGACACCGTCGTAACGAAATTTAAGGTTTAGTCTTGTTTATCTTGACATGTCTTAACGGACTGATTTACCTAATGAGACTATGGTCCAAACGGGGTCTGGAAAGTTCTTTAAACTTTTAACGTTTTTCTCTATCAGTATATCCAATCTATTAAGATACGATCAGACCAAAACGACCTTTTCAGACTGAAATCGAGCTACTAGTGAGAAAGGAGCTATGCCTGGATATGCGTCAATGATGCAGCAATCAGACGACAAAGATAACAGACAATCACTGGCGTCTTACAGTCGGTAACAGTAGACAGCTATCTATACAATATATTAAACTCTGATTGAAATAAGGAACCAATAAATCACGAATTTATTCCCACAAGGGACATTTAACTTTAAATAAACATCTTCAGATTACTCGGTTGTGCAATTTAGATACATCATACCCAGTATGTTAAAAGGAGAAGCAAACATATGTCAGAAGTAAACTATGCATGGCATAATGGAAATAAATTCATTTATTTTGGTCAGCGATGTCATTCGAAGTAAAATTTTACTAAAACATATACGATTTGCAAGATTATTTTAAAAAGGCATGGCACAGCAAATTTTGGTGCAAAATAAGTATTTTGTGAATTAAACTTCTTAGTATATAATTCGGACTATGCTATATATAAAAGTCCAATAAGTTTTGACAATTTTCCGATTTTTACCCCGTGAGTAAAATATGTATAGAAGAAAGAAGTCAGTGTGCCACAGAAACAATCAAGATCCGCCATCAAAAATAAAATTTCCAGATAACGAAAAATATTTAGGCATTTTCAACCTCTGAAATGGATCCTAACATAGGTATATGGAAAACATTTGGTTAGCAAAAATAACTGAAATTCCTAGACTATAGACAATAAAATTGAGAATGGAAATGGGGAATGTGTCAAAGAGACAACAACCCGACCAAATAAAAAAACAACAGCAGAAGGTCACCAACAGGTCTTCAATGTAGCGAGAAATTCCCGCACCTGGAGGCGTCCTTCAGCTGGCCCCATAACAAATATATACTAGTTCAGTGATAATGAACGCCATACTAATTTCCAAATTGAACACAAGAAACTAAAATTTAAATATTACAAGACTAACAAAGGCCAGAGGCTCCTGACTTGGGACAGGCGCAAAAATGCGGCGGGGTTAAACATGTTTGTGAGATCTCAACCCTCCCACTATACCTCTAACCAATGTAGAAAAGTAAAAGCATAACAATACGCACATTAAAATTCAGTTCAAGAGAAGTCCGAGTCTGATGTCAGAAGATGTAACCAAAGAAAATAAACAAAATGACAATAATACATAAATAACAACAGACTACTAGCAGTTAACTGACATGCCAGCTCCAGACTTCAATTAAACTGACTAAAAGATTATGATATCATATGAACATCAGGCTCAATCCATCCCGTTAGGGGTTTAGTATCATGCCATCATAACATTAGTAGAAGAACATAACCCGTGTCATGCCAACAACTGTTTTTAGAATAAATGTGTTTAGTTCCGACGCAAAGACCTTATCAGTGACTCAATATTAACGCCAAAATATGCAATCTTTAATGACTTGACAGTATCGTAATTATATCCCTTCTTAATAAGTCTATTCAAAGGTTTTGTAAGTTTATGAGATGAATAGTGACACCTTTGTGCTTTATAAAGAATATTTCCATAAAAAATTGGATGTGAAATACCTGAACGTATAAGAAGTCTGCATGTTGAACTATATTTACGAATGATGTCTTTATACCGATGATAAAATTTAGTAAATGTTTTGACTAGTTTGTGATATCGAAAACCCTGGTGTAATAATTTTTCAGTAATACATAAATTTCTCTCGTTAAAATCTAAAACATTGTTACATACACGAGCGAATCGTACAAGTTGAGATATATAAACACCGTAAGATGGTGACAAGGGAACGTAACCATCTAAAAACGGATAATTAACGATAGGAAATGAAAAATAATCCCTTTTATCATAAATTTTAGTATTCAGCTTTCCGTTAGATATATAGATATCAAGATCGAGGAAAGGGCAGTGGTCATTGTTAGTATTAGCTTTATTTAAAGTAAGTTCACCAGGATAAATTTCATTAATATACATACTGAAGTCGTCATTATTGAGAGCCAAATAATCTGACGATATACCGGATCCCCAAAGCGAACAAAAATGTTATCTAGTAAAAATTCAAGGGCATATATAGTATCAAAGCATGTCCAATTAACATAGTTTTTTGTTTATTGCTACTAAAAAATGACCTAAAAGAGTTTGAACATATATATTCACATTCTGATTTTTTGAATGCCCATTTAATTGGGTGTGTGAATTTTTTCTTAATGAGAATGTGAGGCAATGTGGTATACAGGGTAGAAAAATCAAAACTTTGAACAGATTCAATATCACCAATATAAGCATGCAATTTATCAAGTACTTCCAACGAGTTCTTGACACTCAAAAAGTAATTTATTCCACTATTTGCGAAGGCCTTATTTGAACAATTTATTATAACGTTTTTAATTGTACCAAGTGTGCTGGTAAGAATAATAGACAATTTAGTAGTTGAACAATGGCTTGAAGACGAAATAAATCTATATTTGTAAGGGGTTTTGTGTAGCTTCGGAAGCCAATACATAGTTGGGACTTTCATTGTATTTGGCTCTGCTTGTAAAGCGGTGGCTAAAAGTTAATGTTTGTTACATATTTCGTTTTCTGAAAATGGAGTCAGTTGGAATGTTGATGAAATGGTGATTTCCTTTTTCAGAACCTCAATGTAAAATTTACGTCAAACAATAATAATATTATTAGCAGCTTTATCGGCCGGGTCAAAAACAAATTCCTTGGCTAGTTCTTTTAGTTTATGTTTGATACGAGAAATAGGTTTATTGTGGGTATTGTTAATAGTAAAATGTTCTTTAAAATGTTGAATACGTATATCAACTATCTTCATTACTGAATTAAAAAAAGAGTCCAAAGATTTTTTGTCAGCTTTTTCCCGTTTTATCCATTTCATACAGTAAGTATGGAGTGAGTCGTGGATGATATTACGACACTCATTCCAATTAATAATTGACGGGGGACGATATTTAGGTCCTTTACTGAGAAATGATTTTAACTCTCGGTCTTGAACGATGTTAAGATCTCCTGTTATAACATGGGAAATGGGTCCATAAATATATCCGGAATAACTGCAATTACATGAAGTAGGTGTATTTTCACTAATATTAACATCTTTACACAATTGACTATAATTAAACACAAATTTCCGGGTAGATTTCTTGTAAATATAATAAATAAGAGGTAGCTCAGTATTGTCAAAACATCCAGAAATTTGTTCTTTAACAGAATGGTCGTTAAATATACCGGCAATATTTACAAAATCAAAGCCTTTATTGACACACTTAATTTTAATAAAATGTTTTTTATGATCTTCAGGGCGATCAATTTTGGGAAATAATTTAGAATAACAATATGCCATAATGATTTGATTAATTTCATACTTAGGACTGCTGTATGAAATAGTTATCAAATTGTGTTGCAATCCTCCAAAATTTTATTTAACTTATTAACCGGTAACGAACAGAGTTTTGTTAACAGATAATGTCTGCCGTTGTTTTTTGAAATAGAAATTAGGTCCGAAATATTGGTATGATTGGCCCGAAATTTTCTTTGATTGCGATTTGTTCTACAACCGTGAGAACGGTTTTTACGAACAGTTTTAGAAACAATATCCAAAATGTTAACGGAATTGGTTCTAGATATATTACCAATTCCCATGATATTATCATTTAGACCGAGAGGGTAAACTGACTATAGTTTTTTAATCCAATTTAATTCAATTATTTTCCGTGATCGTACAAACTTTGAATGCGATTCACCAGGCTGCTTATTTACTACTTCTAAAGGTTGAACTGCTAAATATTTAAAAGGATGGTTGTGCTTCTTAAGGTGTTGGTAAATGATACTTTTGAATGTATTAGGTCTTTTAAAACGATACAGATGTTCTTGAGTGCGTTTTGATAAATATCTTTCAGTTTCTCCTACGTACTGAATACCACATCCCGGTTTGTTTCATGTGAGTAAATAAATAATACTGTTTGTTTTTCAAGTAATATCAGTTTCAAAATTTAAAGAAAATGTGCGACCATTAAACGTGGACCTTACCGTATTGTTGGTGGAAAGACGGGGACATGTAAGTAATTTTTTGACATGACACTTATCGATAGAAGGGTAACCACGATTTTTATTGTTAAAAAATATTAGCGATGGTAGTATTTTTAGATAACCGATTTTGAAGATTGAGACGTGTAGATACCCTTGAACAAGTTTAGTATTTAGTATTTTTCCATTTCTAAGCTTCATAATTGTTTTGTTAGTGAATTACATAATAAAGGAGCAAAGTTTGGCGTCCAGAATATGAACCAGCATACAATAATTTAAGTTATGTAAAAGTGATAAATTTGTTCGGCTGAAAATGTCAAACGCTATCCGTATTAATTACCCGAAAAAGATAGTGTATATCAGGGTAGGACTGATGGCTGACCAAATAGTAGAATGGGGCTGAATATTGAAATACTCCTTTTTGATAACATTCCTAAAGTAATAAACTAGAGCAGTTCTCGCTCGGACACACACTCCATAATCTAGTATATTATAAGAGCATAAACCTGAAGCACGGGGAGGCACCCTACTGCCTCCACACGGCACTAAGGACAAACTCTGTAAAAAATAAAATTGAGAATGGAAATGGGGAATGTGTCAAAGAGACAACAACCCGACCAAATAAAAAAACAACAGCAGAAGGTCACCAACAGATCTTCAATGTAGCGAGAAATTCCCGCACCCGGAGGCGTCCTTCAGCTGGCCCCTTAACAAATATATACTAGTTCAGTGATAATGAACGCCATACTAATTTCCAAATTGTTCACAAGAAACTAAAATTTAAATAATGCAAGACTAACAAAGGCCAGAGGCTCCTGACTTGGGACAGGCGCAAAAATGCGGCGGGGTTAAACATGTTTGTGAGATCTCAACCCTCCCCCTATACCTCTAACCAATGTAGAAAAGTAAAAGCATAACAATACACACATTAAAATTCAATTCAAGAGAAGTCCGAGTCTGATGTCAGAATATGTAACCAAAGAAAATAAACAAAATGACAATAATACATAAATAACAACAGACTACTAGCAGTTAACTGACATCCCAGCTCCAGACTTCAATTGAACTGACTGAAAGATTATGATTTCATATAGACAAGTTTGTATGTGAGAAATATTAGAAAGCCGATAACAACAACAGAAAAATTCACAATAAAACAATAGTTCTCCATTAAGACATTAGGAGACAGTAGCGTTTTTTTTGTGCGTTTGTTATGGTGACGAAATATTTGAGCGGACCTTCGAAAAAATCAAAGAAGTGCTTATCAACAAACAATATTTCTCTTTTAGGTGTTGTTGCTATTATCTGGACCTCAAAACAAATTTAATCAGACTCTTTCGTGTATAAAATATAGCTCGATGCGACCATTTTATTTTCTAGGTCCTTTGTCGTTATCAAAGATGTGCGATTTAAAAGATATCATTCTTTTATGACTTGTAGTCATTTCGATTCTGTATCGTATCTTAAACAGGATAGACTGATGAACAAACGCTGTAAACGCATTATCCACTGCCGGAAACTCCGTTTTCCAAAGAGGTGACAAATAAATTATAATTATAAATGAAAATGTTAAACTAGGACTGGAAAACTAAACATTTTCTTATGAAAGTTTTACATTTTTATATAAGACTTCTGCTCATATTTAGAAGACATAATGCTTCACATGATAAAAAGCATGTTAACAAGTTGGATGTACTTGATGTAAAGTTGTGTTCACAAGTTCTCAAAGGTACCAGGATAATAATATAATAAGCCAGACGTGCGTTTCGTCTACATAAGACTCATCAGTGACGCTCAGATGAAAAAAAGTTATAAATCCAAACAAGTACAAAGTTGAAGAGCATTGAGGACCAACAATTCCATAAAGTTGTGCAAAATACGGCTAAGGTAATTTATTCCTTGGATAAAAAAATCCTTAGATTGTTGAAAAATTCAAAGTTTTGTAGACAAGAAATTTATTAAAATGACCACATAATTGATATTCATGTCAACAATGTAGTGCTGCCTACTGGGCTGCTGATACCCTCGGGGACAAAACGTACAACAGCAGTGCATCGACACAGTGGTGTAAAAAGTTATCAAAGGTACCAGGATTATAATTTAATACCCCAAACACGCGTTTCGTCTACATACGACTCATCAGTGACGCTCAGATCAAAATAGTTATAAAGCCAAAAAAGTACAAAGTTGAAAAAAAAGTAAAATCACAAAAATACTGAACTTAGAGGAAAATCAATTCGGAAAGTCCATAATCACATGGCAAAATCAACAAAAAAAAACCGCATAAGAAACGAATGGACATTTTTAATTACCTCGTTTTATAGCGCTTACCCTCTTAGTAAAATCACAAAAATACTGAACTTAGAGGAAAATCAATTCGGAAAGTCCATAATCACATGGCAAAATCAAACAAAAAAACCACATAAAAAACGAATGGACAAGAACTGTCATTTCCTGACTTGGTACAGACATTTTTAATTACCTCGTTTTATAGCGCTAACCCTCTCACTTTGATGACAGTATTGAGGACCCAAAATTTCAAAACGTTGTGCAAAATACGGCTTAGGTAATCTATTCGTGGGATTAGAAAATCCTTAGTTTTTCGAAAAATTCAACGTTTTGTAGACAAGAAATTTATAAAAAGACTATATAATTGATATGCATGTCAACACCGCATTGTTAAACATCTACAATGAAATGCTATAAACTGAATTTATCTGTTAGATACTGCTTATCATCACATATTTGTTACGAATACGTTGGGTTTTGCATATGTAATAACCTCAAAATTGCCCTGGGGGAAAAAGAGGTTATTGGTTATTGTTCCCTGATTCCAAATGATGTGACGTCATTGCATCTTTAAAGACACTTTTGAGATAAAATGTGTAAATATTTTTACCTGTTATGTTTCATTTAATTGTTATAATTGAAATTTTATTTCTCTTTTCTGCAGAACTTAAATATGTGATGAATAGATTATAATATGTAATTTCCATATTGGCCCTGGTATCATCCTTCGACCATGTGAGTCTCGGGATGATACCAGGGCTAATATGGAAAATGGCATGTTATAATCTATACGTATATCATGTAAAAATGCAACATTTTGAAAATCGAAATCAAATAAAGGCTCTGTCATGGCATATATAATTTAGCGTAATATGGGAATAATTTCCGTTAAAGAAAGCAAGGTCTTTGAGAAATCTGACTATTTCATTCAAAATGTATTTTTTCCTTTTTTTTACTGAGTACTGACTATAGAGTGGCACCTAGCTAAAGTTCTTCAGAGGGAATGAATTCGGACATTTATCATAGTACACATTTTACTTCGATGGTTCGTTAGTTAGTTTTTATCATTATTTTACAAGAAATGCTTACCCTTCCGGAGAACCTGATTTCATTCCCTGTTTTTAGTGGATTTCGTGTTGTTTCTTAATTATTATTAATAGCTGTTGATGTAAATGTCCTTTAGTTTTGTGAGTCTTTGTTTACTCCTTGGTTTTGATTGTTATTGTTTTTACTTACATTATGCCAAACTGATATGTATTTCTCACGACGACCAGAACTAGTTAATCCATTTAACTCTTAGTTTCATCATTCCCCTAAATAAATAAAATTATGTCTGTCCAATTTGCAGACAAAAGCAGGAGTAATCTTTTTCTGATTAAGTTTTGAATTGAATATCCTAAAAAGTAACATGACGTCAATAACTATTTAAATTTGTTTACATTAATCATTAACAATTATGAATTGAATCAGTAATTTTCAATAAAAAAAAAGTTTACCGAATCCGAACCACAACCATTACGTAAATCGATCATCATCATCATCACCATCACTGGTCATCACCTTCATCATCAAATAATATAATGTTGTAACCACTGCATATAATGTTGTTACAACTGCATTAAATGTTGTGACCACTGCATATAATGTTGTGACCACTGCATATAATGTTGTGACCACTGCATATAATGTTGTGACCACTGCATATAATGTTGTGACCACTGCATATAAGGATGTGACCACTGCATATGATATTGTAACCAGTGCATACAATGTTGTAACCACTGCCTATAATGTTGTGACCACAACGTAATCACTGCATATAATGCTATGCCAACTACATATTGTGATGTGACCACCGTATATAATGTTGTAACCACTGCATATAATATTGTAACCACTTAATTACTGTTGTTACCACTGCATATAAGGTTGTGACCACTTCATATAATGATGTGACCAATGCATATAAGGTTGTGACCACTGAATATAAGGTTGTTACCACTGTATATAATGTTGCGTCTACTGCATATAATGATATGACCACTGCACATAATGTTGTGATCACTGCATATAATGATGTGACCACTGCATATAAGGTTGCAACCACTACATAAAATATTGTAAACACTGCATATAATGTTGTAACTCCTGCATATAATGTTGTGATCACTTCATATAATGTTGTGACCACTGCATATAATGCATAAAATGTTGTGACCACTGCATATAATGCAATGACCACTGCATATAATGTTGTGACCACTGCTTATAATGCTGTGACCACTGTATCATGTGTATATAATGTTGTGACCACTGCATATAATGCTGTAACCACTGCATATAATGTTATGACCGCTGCATATAATGTTGTAACTACTGCATATAATGATGTCCATCAACATAAGACAGTCATAGCGTTCCATAAGATGAGTTCAAGTTATCTTTTGTATGAGGTTTTGTTACATTTTACAATGTTTTTAAAGGACGTTTTAAACTTATATTTATAGTTTCACGTGAAAGATAAAATGGGAAGAAATAACATATTTAAATAATTTACCTACCCGTATAAAAAAATCCGGCTTCTGCTAGTTCCAAAGTGAAACTTTGATTGGATAAATGAGGCCATCCGTAAAATGATGCTTTTCTGCTTTCTAAACTTTCAAATTCCTTATATTTTGGTGATTTGTAAACTGCAACTTGTTTAAATATACAAATAATAAATACAGAAATAACTACAAACACATCAGTGATATTTTATTACATTATTTTTCGTGAACAGAGATATACTATTGGTACACAGGCAGACCATTCCAAATTCTAATAGTGGAAGGAATGAAACTATTAAAGTAAGACAACGCTGTAGCAATTGGTTGGTTGTGGTGGTGATGTGGTGGTGGTGATGGTGGTGGCGGCGGTGATAAGTATGATATGTTTATTCCTCAATGTATAAGAGTTTGCCTTGGAACATATGGCTGGACTCACTTATATAACAATGCAGGTGTAACCCCAGTTAGTATTTCATAAAAGAGTATAAGCTTATGTTTATTTTGTCTAATTCAACACAAAACTGTTGTCTTGAGAATAATTCGAAGTATTAAGTATAGCAGCTTCTATTTAATGTTTTTTAGATGCTTCAAATCATGCTGAGAGCAACTGCCCTATACAACATTATCGCTATCTAACTGAATTTACTTTTATCTTACTGACTGATAATTTCGTTTCTCCGCACAGTAGAGTGATATGAAATTGTTTTCGGAAACTGACAACGTCGTCATAGGTAAAACCGCGATAAACAGATTATCATATGTCATCTCAACCCGATTGAGAAAATCAATTTCGTTGAAATCATCAACGGTAATCTATAAATAAAGCTCTTATAAAAGCATAGTTAATGCGTATAAGTGAATTCCTGTCTACTTAATGTTGAACTTGTCGAACCAAAGATAAGCAAGAACACGATATTCTATTGATATCATCAATATGTTTGGACATGGTCATGAAATGGTCGAGGTTAAAAAAATTGGAATCATATGTGTGGCCCTTTTCAATGCGCTATATATTCCCTGTTATTCACCATTCAGGATTTAGTAAATAACTTTTTTTTTTATTTATGCATTACATACAAATTTCGTTTCATTTTTAATTGTGATTTACCTTCAGAATATGTGGATCCAAATGGAATATTCTCATGTTCTAACTGACATTCGTGGTGATGTATAACTTCAGGATTATTACCGTCGGTGTACTGAGCTCCACAAAATGCACATTTTGTTATATGAAGTTCCTCGTCGTAATAAAATCCCAAACGTGCTAGCCGAATAAAAAAAGAACCATAGACGGGAGCGCGAGCAAAGGAAAACACTCTATTTCCTTCATAATACCATCTGTTCATGTTTCGATTTTGCTGCAATCTATCAGTTGGAAAAACAGTGATGTAAATGGAGCGACCAAAGGAAATTCGCAACAGAAACTTTAAATACAATGCTTGCATTGTTTCTGTTTTAAAAAGAACTACATGGATCCAACTCACCAGAACAAATATTATTTTTTTCTCGACCGTTCTTTTTCTTTTTCTTCTGGACATCTTGTTTGTAAGGTTTTGTCTCCTTCGGAAATTTCCAACTATATGCGATTGCCTAAGGTCACTTCTTTGATTGCAAAGTTCGTTAAATAAGCTCCAGAAAAAAATAAGTATTACCAGAACAGACACGTTTGACAAATGCATTATCTAGGCTTTTCAATCTACCCTTTGGTCGGTAGAGTCACAATTCTGAAATGAAATTAATAATTCTCGTAAAACGTGATTAATCATTTAAAGCAGGCTGTATTACTTAGCTTGTTGATATTGAATTAAATTACACAAAAGCTGTTTTCGTTATGCGATTCATGTTTACTGTCGAATAATGATACTTGCCTGTCATTTTCACTCTAGGGCGATTTATTTCTTTTAAATAAGCGATTTATTTTCACAGAATATAAATTTTCATCATATAAAGTCTTAATTCAGCCGACTTTGTGATAAAATGTATGAAGTCAGAAGGACTGATCATATATGCATACTTTGTGAGTCCTATTGGTCCGAGACCACAGTTTTTCCGTAGAGCATTTCTTTCTATTTTTTCTGGTTATGTTAAGGGGGTCTTGAAATCTTTTGACAGCTTCCGAAATGCTAATTTATAACCTTTCAGCTGAACCAAATCAATACCTGACTTTCAAATTTATGATCCAATTTTTTTTGTCCCCCCCCCCCTATTTTCTATTTCAGGCATCAATACAGGCAAAAGTAGTATACCACTGTTCAAAACTCGTGAATCTAGGGACAAAAATCAAAATTAGAGTAACAAACTAAAACTGAGGGAAACGCGTTAAATATAAGAGGAGAACAACGACACAACATTTAAATGTAACACACACAGAAACGGACTAAGCATTAGACAAAATCCCATGAGAATAACAAATATAACATCAAAACCAAATACATGAATTTGGGATAGAAAAGTACCGTGAAACGTCTTATAGTAATGTGAATTCACACTCAAAGATAAGAGAACACAAACGACGCAACGGAAAACACAACGTTAAAATGTTACACACACAGAAACGAACTATGATATAACAATGGCCATTTTCCTGACTTTGTACAGAACAATTTTAAAGATAAAAATGGTGGGTTGAACCAGGTTTTGTGGCATGCCAAACCTCGCACTTTAAGGGCAATGTTAAATATAACATTGAAATGACAACACAATACTACAGGACCACAATACAAACAAATAGGAGAACGTATTAGACAAAGAAACACATGATTAATAGATAACAAAAGGCATCAGGTTTAAAATTAAAACGCGCCTCGTCCACACAAGACTCACCAGTGATGCCAAGATATAAAATATCGCAAGTGAAAAAAAGTACAAAGTTGTACAGCACTGAAGATCAAAAGTTGAAAAAGGTTGTGTCAAATACGGCTATGTTTTTATGCTTGGGATAAAAACATCCTTATTATTTACAACAATTTATGCTATTGCAAACAGTAAATTTTTTTCAAATGAACATAAAAGATATACATAATGAAACTGAAATATTAAATAATTACAGAAAACAAAATCCGAATACATAATGCAAATATTAACTCAGAAAAATATCCACAACCGACTTAGCCCAGGCCTCAACGCAAAAAATCACAAAAAAGACGTCACATACGAAGTGGTGAAAAGGCATAAAAATTACGTCACATTTGAATTTCTGAAAAAGCACAAAAATGACGTCACATTTGAAAAACTATATCTCAAGAATAAGATAAAATTAAGATTGATTTAAGATTATAATAGAACTAAATACTGATGTAACATTTAAACACAGTGCACATTGTAATACTTATTAATAGCAATTAACTATAATATATATGTGTCCAGTTTGTTTTGAATCCAACTTCAAACGTAAATTATCGTACAGATTACGTTGAACAAAATCAAATCTAATAAATGAAGGCGGTAATTAATTTTCGTTACCATAACACATGAATATAAAAGAAAAACGGTCAACAAATACACAAAATCCGACGGGAACCACAAATACAACATCAAACTAAACACATGAATTTGGGATAGACAAGTACCGTAACACGTCTTAAATATTAATGGGAATTCGCACTCAGCAAAACAGTCACAATCGGGAATACGTTCGGTAATTAAAAGATTAGACGACGTAATGACAAACCACAATCTACCATGTGGTTAAAATGTCCTTAGATAGTTTGGTCAAAGACACATCGTATGGATCAACTAATGTGTGATGGTGTCCATAAAATTTACGGAGTGTCAATTTGAATATTTCCCCTTATATCTTTGTTAAAGCAGTTCCTGTGTATGGAGCACACTCCTGTAAATGAAGTCCGTAAAGTGTGAAAAAGCACGAGAATAACGTATCAATTGTGATTTGTAAACACCATACGAAGAGGCAGAGGGTACGTTACTGCTGAGAAATGGGAAATTGATAATTGGGAAGTTGAAACCGTCCCGTTTATCATAGATGTTCGTGTGAAGTCGTCCATCTGCGTCAATATTGAGGAAAAGATCAAGGTATGATGTAGTCCTTTTAGTATCAGTAGTATTCTTAATTTCAAGTTCAATGAAATATAAGTATTGGCTGAAATATGGGTTATTCAATGATAAAACATCATCAATATATCGGAAAGTAAAATTAAAGAATTTCGCAAGGTGCTTTTTTTTTTTGTCTTTTAGAAGGTTCTGAATGAATTATGCTTCATACGAGTTCAACAACAAATCGGCAAGCAGGGATGCACAATTGGTACTCATTGGAATACCGACTGTCTGTTGAAATATAAATCCTCCAAACTCAACAAATGTATTGTCGATCAAAAAGTCCAACATTTTGATAATATCATCTTCAGTATATTTTTTGGAATACTCAGTGTGATTCTTCACAAAGTATGAATTATTGTAACCCAAAACAAGAAATTTATATCTACGATTCTCAGTTTTATAGAAAAAGCTCTGTTTTATGAGATGGTGAAGTCGATCTTTCAACTGAGCCTGGGGAATAGTAGTGTATAGCGTAGAAAAGTCAAAAGTCTTTATGTTGCTGCAAAATTGCAACATGAAGAAATAAATTTGAAATAAAAATAAAACATGATGAAATAAATTTGGAAGAAGTTTAAAAAAAAAAGGGCAAGTAACACACTGTCCACACTAGGGACTATATGATAGGGAAATTTGATTGCAATCAGGCGCAAAGAGTTGGCTTTTCGAGCTCTATTAAAATTTGATTCGCGTCAAACAAATACAAAATTTGTGTTGTTTTAATCTTCAATAGAAAATGGTAAAAACGTCAAATAGTGTTTACTTACTGACTGGATATTAGTTGAGTAGTAAATTTATTGTCCCCCGAGGTGCAACTATTGTCCTGAGGCGAAGCAATAAAAAAAAAAAAGCGACAAACTGTACACAAAGCACAACGTTCGGAATGAACCATACGTTGGTTATACCAATGTATATTCAAGTAAGCATCTATCACTAGCTTAAAATTGTTATTATCATTTAAATTAAAGTCACTTAAAGACTAATTTTAGTTATCACATGTCGAATTATCATACAAAAGTTCTGTAGTTGTCACTTTTATACCGAAATTTCGACATCATTTGTATGGAAGATTTTTTTTCCTGCAAACACTTTTGCATCTAAAGAACCTCAGGAGCGGTTATCTCACTGGACCATTAAATGTTGACATTCAACACCGTCCAGAATTGAAATTTCAATTGCTGATGCAATGTGTAGAAACAAAATAAAACGATTTTTGTATACATTTGAAATAGGGAACTCCTGATCACAGGACTGGTCAAAATTTAGGAAAAATAATTGATAATGTTAAGAATTTAATTGATACACCTATGATAAGGAATGTTAAACAGACGATTGGTAGTAATTTTGCAAATTCACTTACCAAGAAACAGTAAAGGAAATGAGTATGTTTCATATTACACGATGTAATATTACTCTATACGCAAATGGATAGACGCAGGAGATTTAAAAATAATGTGCCAGTATCAGCCCAGCAGTTAGACACTACTAGTATATGAGTAATCTTGTTCGTATTGATGGAGTGGTATAGCAAAAAACAAATAAACCTAAGAGTAAACAAGATAAATAAAAAAAACCATGTTCCATGAAATCTCATTGAAATTTGTTCTTGACGATACATAAAAGTCATAAGCAGGTGAAATACCAGACTATATTTATAAATAAAAATCAAAGAATTTATTCTTAAGTGTAAACATACAATTTTAAACTTGCTTATTCACATTGCGATAAGTCATGTCACGGTACTTGTCTATCCCAAATTCATGTATTTGGTTTTGATGTTATATACATGTTAAATTTGTTATTCTCGTAGAATTTTGTCTGATGCTCGGTCCGTTTCTATGTGTGTTACATTTTAGTGTTATGTCGTTGTTCTCCTCTTATATTTAATGCGTTCCCCTCGGTTTAAGTTTGTTACCCCGATTTTGTTTTTTGTCCATGGATTTATGAGTTTTGAACAGCGGTATACTACTGTTGCCTTTATTTATTCCCTTTAAAGTATGATATGTAACACTTAAAGTTGCTATCAAACGTATTAAGTATGTATTGGTTTAACTCTTCCCGAACAAAAGAACAGTTTCAGTGTTCTAGATGCTCTTGAAGCTGACACACCAAAACATTGTGATATTTCATTGGCACAATGCCCGTGTATGTTGTGACGTTTATGATTTTAATGAACGCTATCTATGCATTACTGGTAAATTATCGTGTCAGGAATTTTGTTACTACAAATTACTTAAAACCTATATTTACTTCTTCCATTGATATTGGTTTTGAAGTTAAGTTGTGCTTGTAGAAAAATTGTTTCAAACGTGATAGAACATCCTCATTTTTACACAGATGTGGTTACCCACTCGCAAATTTAGAAACAATTCTGGTAAACTTATCTATCCTAAACAATAAACTTATTTGTAAAGGTAACCGATTCAACACTGTAATTACATTTTTGAATGTTGTTTTTATTAGTATTAATATTGATTTTGTTTATCAGTAAATTATAAGCAAACTTAATATTTATGTTATATATATGCACATTCATGGTTCTATCATCTGTCGATACCTATACCTTGGTATTTCACAAGGTAATTTTTTTTCTCTGACTGTTAATGACGTGTTTACTCTAAATTCATTACATGCATGATTTTTTATTAGTTGTTATTGGCTTTAAACTAGCTTTCTGTAATTAAGAGTACTCTCATATTAGTACTTAGTGTCTTGATTGTCGTTGGTATTTACAGGTACCTGGCCACTTTAACCCTGTGTTTTTGTTAGATGTATTTCTATTTGTACCCATCCGATGAGTTGAGCCTTTTTAAACTTATTTTCTACAATTTGTTTTTATGTTGTATTTTCACACCATTGTTCAATGTAAGGGGTTGGTTGGGATGCCGCTAACATGTTTACCTCTCCAACATTCTGTATGTATGTGGTTGTCCGAGTCGATAGCCTATTGGTACCAGTCTTGTATTACATTCTCAGTTTCCGGTTCATGTCAAAACATGGAGGGAAAAAAATAGTCTATTTTTTCTGATTTTTTTCTGGACTCATTTTTTTCTGTTTGATTAAAGATTTATGCTGTATTGAAACATATATATAGATTTAAAAAAAAGATCTGCATCATTTTGGGGATATAAATCCAGGAAAGTGGAAGGATATCATGTTTACTGGAAGTTAGTAAAACAGCAAACAGAAAGTAGATTTTTTTTTTATTTGGTCAGGGTTACGTAACTTTTTATTCTTCATGACATGACCCACATTTTTTCGATTACATCATAATTTCACATTAATATCATATGAACATGAAAGTATTTTTCTATGTAGCATTTTTTATTTTCAAAATTCAGGTGTTTTGCAGGTAAGATTATGGAGCAGTCAATTACAAGACTGCAACCTGTAACTCAGTGGTGTCGTTTGATGTATTGGGTTTGGTTGATTTTTTGTACACTAATTTTTCTTGTTTGAATTGTTTTATATTTGTCAGTTCGGGGCCTTTCATTGCAGACTGTACGGTATGGGCTTTGCTCATTATTGAAAAAGTGCTGACTACTGGGCTGGTGATACCCTCGGGGAAATAAATCTCCACCAGCAGTGGCATCGACCCAGTGGTTGTAAATAAACTCATCTTAGATACTAGGACTAAATTTTTTATATACGCCAGACGCACGTTTCGTATACAAAAGACTCATCAGTGACGCTCAAATTCAAAAAAGTTAAAAAGGCCAAGTACGAAGTTGAAAAGCACTGAGAACAAAAATTCCTTAAATTTTGCCAAATCCAGCTAAAGTAATCTATGCCTTAAATTGAACTGCTGAGTGAATGATATATTCTCAACGACCAAATTGTGATGATAAATGTTTTTGTCAGTTATATGCTTCTGTCCTGAAGCCGCAAGGGGACACACAAACAATAAAACAAACATTTTTTTTTTAAATCGAGGCCAAGAAAAATCATTGCAGTTTTACCGAAATCTCGATAAAACATAAATCGTTTCCTCGATAAGACTAAATTGTTATATCGTAATCTCTTTTTTTTTTAATCGTAACCTGAATTAATTACATCGATATCACGGATTATTATATCATTATTTCGATTAACTTTATTGAGGGTTCGTATATTATGCCGTTATTCTCATAAAGAGATATTGTCAAGATTTTGTGATAGAAGTGCTATCAGCATTGAAAGGTATTTCATTTTTTCTGACATAAAATTACTTCAGGTCCTTTTTCTTTTATAATAGTCGTAGAATTTTTCACAGTACCATATACATGATATAAGGCCACATCAATGTGTTTTCATGTTCTAGGGACTTTTTCACTTCCCAAAAGAGGGCGAGCGAGCGATTTGAAAATTTTAATAAAAATTAACTTTTTCGGGGTCAAAGCTTGAAAAGTATAAAATGCGAGCGATTATAATTTTATTTTGTAAACAGAAAGTTGTTGGTTCTGACAATATTAATCAAAGCAAAATGATATAAAAATTGATGTATCACTTGTGATTTGACATTTGTAACTGTTAAAATGTTGGATTTTTACCTGTTCACCAAGACATGTAAATGTTCAACTTTTAATTGCATCATATTTATGAATTTTTATATTACTGTTAGTTTTTGAGGCATCAAAAATTGACCTTAATAATTGAATAATTATTTCAATTGCTTTAAATGATCTCCATTGAATTGTCAAAGATGTCTTTCCTCACCGAACATGCCTTATAAATAGAATCACCACGGCGGGTGTCTAGCAAGAAGCAGGAACTTCTCATACTTCTGGGACACCTGTGTACACTTCATGTTTTTGGGGTTCGATCTGTTCATTGATGTGTGTACATTTTAGTTATTTTCCATTGCAAGGCTGTGATTTCAACGTTTTTGGTGTTCATATATTTATTCAATATCTTTTTTGGGTGTTTTGTTTAAAGATAAGATGTTTATATGAGTGCTAATGAGACATTCATCATCCAATCCCAAGTTATAAGATATTCAAACAATAATTTACAGAAGGAAGTACGGCCTTAGACACGGGGCTTTGGCTCAGAAAAAAAAGCTATGAAGGACCCCAAAATGACTTGTGTAAAACAATTCAAACAGGAAAACCAACATTCTATTCTATATACAAACGGAGAAATACATATAAACCACACAAACAAACGACAACTATTGAACAACAGGCTCCTGACCAAGGACAGTTGCATAAACATGCAACAGGGATGATTAGTTTTGTTCCTACCGCAAACAATATAGCAGTTGAAGGCAACATTTTTGCTTCTGCATACTTTATTTAAACAACGAAAATCGGCATTATTTTGTTGAAGAATCAGGTTGATATTTAACAGAAATCTGTGTTAATTCTCGAAACAGTTAAAGGATCGCAAATTAACATTGAACAAAACGCTCTTGCGATTCCTTTTTATCTATTTAATGTTAACAAAAGAAGCTCGGGGAAAAGACCCGATTTCTTCTCCAGATTCGCTAAGCAGGAGTATGCAGAAAATATTATTTTTCCGTTTCGAAAGCCTAATAACAAGGTAATAAACCCACCACATGATGTATGTATGTGCCTGTCTCATAGACATAGAAATATTTCATATAAGACTTCCTGAGCAAGAGAACACAATCCGTATTACTAAAAGGGAATCAATCCGACCCCCTAGACGTCATTTAATGGCTGACTCAGGGGACAGTCATTGAACCCCTATTATTCCTGGCTTATATTAACGACCTGCCACAATCAACAACTTCTGAGGCAAGGTCATTTGCAGACGATTGTCTAGTTTATTTGGGGAAAAAAGAACGTAAAGGATAGCGAGATACTACAAGACGACCTCAACAAACTCCAAGAGTGGCGATAGCAGATGAATTTACATCCGGAGAAGTGCACCGTGATATGGATAACCAACAAAAGAAAACCCACTGATAAGGAACTACCAACTACATGGTCGCACCCTAGATGCAGTTGAGCATGGATAAACCTTGAAGAAACCATAAATCACGACCTACAGTGGAAGACACATATCAACCAGACGGTAGGCAAAGAATCAATGACACTAGGCTTTCTGAGAAGGAACCTAGGACGGTGAAAACAAAAGTCAAAGCTATTGCCGACATCGCTATGGTCAGACCAACCCTTGAATACGCTTCCTCCGTATGGGACCCTTCCCAATAAAACCTTTAAAAAGACAGTACAGAGAAGGACAGCTAGGTTCGTGTTCAATGAATACCAAGTCGTATCCCCATGTTTTGTCAAGCTCTTTAATGGATAGACTAAGATGGGAGTCTCTTAAAGATCGCCGCTGCAAAGATCGCCTTACCATGGCCTACAAGATCCACAATAGATTGGTAGATATTGATCCCTCAAACTATTACCAACCCGGAGAGTCACGGACCAGTGGAGGCCACCGCATACACCAACAGTGTACTAAATAAAGGCAACAGTGGTATACCGCTGTTCAAAACTCATAAATCCATGGACAAAAAACAAAATCGGGGTAACAAACCAAAACCGAGGGAAATGCATTAAATATAAGAGGAGAACAACGACACAACGCCGAAACGCAACACACACAGAAACGGACCAAGCATCAGACAAAACACCACGAGAAAGAAAAAAAACCAGTACTGGTACTCCTTCTTCCAAAGATCAGCCAGGGAATGAACACACTTTTGTTTGCTTTTTGGCTTTGAATGTGGCTGGGACAATAAATAAATTTACATAAGCATACATATTTCACAAATAGGAAGTAAACATTGCCTTGATAAACAGGTCAATCAACAAAATGAACTACTATGCATTGTGGACTAAGTGAACTCTCAAGGTTCATGTGGACCCTTTGGCTAATATGGCAAGCCGTTGTGGAATTTATTCCCTATTTATTTCTATTGAAAATCATATATTAATATTAATAAATGATTTTTTTAGTATCAAAAAATCCTTTTTTTAATATTAATAATTCGATTTTTTGATATTAAATAATACGCTGATTATTAATATTAATAAATGAATATTTCATATTAAAAAATCATATACTAATATTAAAAAATCATTTAGCTATCATATTCAGTTTGATTTTTTAATATTAATAAATGACTTTAATATTTATATTAAAAAATCATTTATTAATATTAAAAAATCATTTATTAATATTAAAAAAGCATTTATTAATATTGAAAAATCATTTATTAATATTAAAAAATCATTTATTAATACATTTATTAATATTAAAAAATCATTAATTAATATTAAAAAATCATTTATTAATATTAAAAAATCCTTTATTAATATTAAAAAATCCTTTATTAATATTAAAAAATCATTTATTAATATTAAAAAATCATTTATTAATATTAAAAAATCATTAATCAATATTAAAAAATCGACATCAATGTACCCTTAGCGTTTAATATACGGCAAATCAAATATTATCTGTCAAACGCCTTAATGATGATCACAAGTCGGTCCGGAGAAATTTGGAGACCATGTTAACGGTTAATTCGGACCATCTTATATCGACCCTGACAAGTATTTAAGGCTTTTGATAGTTGCTGAATTTGCCAAAATGAAAGTGTTTTAGGGACAAAACAAATTGACAATGACCGATATTTGGCAATCATCGTGGTCAAGTTAAATATTCTGCAGTGGCCATATCAGAGCTTTGAAAAGATCTATTCATATCAATATTTAAGTACATTCAAATAATAATAATTATTGTAATATGATTTCACAAATTTGGAGTCTGGACTAAGCAAACATACAACATACTAGTAGTTGATATACGTATTCAACATTTTAAAAAACATTTTAATATTAACAATAACCACAATAAACCTATTTCTCGTATCAAACATAAACTAAAAGAACTAGCCAAGGAATATGGTTTTGTCCCGGCCGATAAAGCTGCTAATAATTTTATAATTGTTTGACGTAAATTTTACATTGAGGTTCTAAAAAAAAAAATTACCAATTCACCAACATTCCAACTGACTCCATTTTCAGAAAACGACATTTGTAACAAACATAAACTTTTAGCTACCGCTTTACTAGCAGAACCAAATACAATGAAAGTCCCTTCTATGTATTGGCCTCCGAGGCTACACAAAACACCTTACAAATATAGATTTATTTCGTCTTCAAGCCATTGTTCCACTTCTAAATTGTCTATTTTTCTTACCAGTACACTAGGTTCAATCAAAAACCTGATAATAAATTGTTCAGATAAGGCCTTCGAAAAAAGTGAAATTAATTACTTTTGTTTGTTATTTTCGTGGGATTTTGTCTGATGCTTGGTCCGTTTCTATGTGTGTTACATTTCAGTGTTGTGTCGTTGTTCTCCTCTTATATTTAATGCGTTTCCCTCGGTTTTAGCTTGTTACCCCGATTTTGTTTTTTGTCCATGGATTTATGAGTTTTGAACAGCGGTATACTACTGTTGCCTTTATTTTGGAGTGTCAAGAACTCGTTGGAAGTACTTGATAAATTGCATGCTTATATTGGTGATTTTGAATCTGTTCAAAGTTTTGATTTTTCTACTTGGAATTTCCAAAAAAAAGTAATTCAATTACTTGATTCAAGTAATTGAATTGGTCAAAATTATTGATCATTGATAGTAATTATTGGTGATGTTAAGTAATTTCAAGTAAATACAAGTAATTTACTTTTTTCAGTAATTCTAAGTAATCCAATTCAGTAAACAAAATAATCAACATAAGTAATTCTAAGTAATATTTTAAGTAATTTCAAGTAATCCTTAGTAATAATCTTAAGTAATTCTCAGTAAAATAATAAGTAATTACAAGTAATTCTCAGTAAAATAATAAGTAATTACAAGTAATTCTCAGTAAAATAATAAGTAATTACAAGTAATTCTCAGTAATAATTTCAAGTAATCCCAAGTTATAATTTCTAGTAATCCTAAGTAATACTTTTTAGTAATCCTAAGTAATAATTGTAAGTAGTCCTTAGTAATAATTTTAAGTAATTCATAGTAATAATTTTAAGTAATTCATAGTAATAATTTTAAGTAATTCATAGTAATAATTTTAAGTAATTCTTAGTAATAATTTTAAGTAATTCTTAATAAAAATCTTCGTAATTCAAAACAAAAATTCAAGTAATACTAATTTAAAGTAATCTGCTTAAAGTACACAAGTTCAAGAAAACAAAATCTAAACAATGAAATATTTATTCAAGAACAATTTAAAAGTAAATAATCTATGTACTGATTAATTTACACTCCCATAGATTTGTATTTCATGTGTTGCTATTTATAGGCACTTATTTATAATATATTAAGATTGAAATAAAAATTCTACACTGTTTTATTATAAATGCATATAATTTAAAATAGTAACATACCTTTTATAAGAATATTCATATACTATATCCTTTGTTATAATCCATTTCTCTTGTTTGTTGTAAGTTAAAATGGGCAACCTCCCCAGCAACTCTTTGTGTTACATTTTCATTTAAATGAATTAGTACACAAAGAGTAGCCAGAAACATGAAAACCCAAAAAGTGTCCTTTTTGTAAGGTTCTCCTTTCCTTTCATGTATGTAACTCGTGTAAGTATTTCAACAAACTCTGTAAACTGTTGTTAAAATTCAAAACTGAATGAGCTCCAGCCAGTTTTCAAAAATAGCTTACCAAAGTCAAATGAAATCTTAATTCTGATTGGCTTAATATTTTGTCAGTCTCAAATCAAAAACTACTTATTAAAAATACAGGAAATATTATACAATTTTGTACATTTATAATAAATAGTTAATTTTTAAATTTAGTAAAACTAAGTCATGTTATTTTACATTATAAATTTATATCAAAAATATATAATAATAATTTTAGGATATTTCGAAATGAAAATAGGTTAAGTAATGACTAGTAAATCTTTTACTAAGTAATTCCGATCCAATGTTTTAAGCATTTCAAAGTATTATCTAAAAACAGGCTATTTTTTCAATATGGAATTATTTTTAATTATGTAATTTGCATGATTTCTTGTGCTTAAAGTTCCATGTTTATTCTGCATTATAATTTTTAAGCATTGCATAATACTTTCCATACAAGGTATTTTGTATAGATAGTGTTGTTTGCAGCACAGTACATTCTATTGAAAATGTGTTATCTACTTTGAAATAGAAAGTGTTGGGCTCAACACTGAACATTAGAATACAGAATATACATGAAATTTATAGAGAGCCGTGGTGTAGTGGTTAGTGCATCGGACTACTAACACAAAGGTTTCTGGTTTGATTCCCGTTTGGGATGAAAATTTCAGGAACTCAATTTTCGGCTCTCCCTTGACACCATTTGCGAGTATGGTCTTAAGGAAACGATGATAGTCCGTCGGAAGGGGACGATAAATGGCTGATCCGTGTTAAGAGAGAGCCATATCTCTTGCACGTTAAAGACACCCTTGTAGATTTCGAAAAAGAGAAGGCTAATGCCGCTACAAGGCAGCACTCGCACCCGCAAAGTGGAAAGGGATTAATATAAGTTGCAAAACTTGTTTCCCAATCCCCCCTAAATAAATATGTTTAAACTACATGAAATTTATCAAAATTTTCAAGCATAGGAAATTATGTAAATTCCATGTAATTAGAAATATTTCCAAGTTGGAATAATTGTCTGTTTTAAGAAAATTGTTATCCAAAATTATGCTATTTTCAGACTTAAACCTATATATTGTTGAAATTGTTAAATTAGTGAGTCAAATTTCATAGGAAGCATTTATTATTATATATAATAGAAGTTGTAAAAGTTGTAAATATATAGAGTAAAATTATATAGTAATCATTTTAAGTAATTTATCTAATCCTACCTAGTAATGAGCAGTATTTTTTTTCAAGTAATCAGAAGTAATTTTAGTAAATCATTTACTGCATTTAAGTAAAAATGAATTACTAAGTAATTTTTGAAATAGTTTTACTTAATTCAAGTAATCAATTTTTACTTAAAACTATTTGGATTACTTAAATCAAGTAAAAAAATAAATTAAGTAATTTCAAGTAAATCTTTCAGAATATTTAGTAAAACTAAGTAAAAGTAAGTAATTGTAAGTAATAGTAAGTAAATATATAAGTAATATAATTACTAAAAATGAGTAAAGAAAAATTACTAAGTATTTTTTTTTTAGTGTGTATATCACATTGCCTCACATTCTCATTAAGAAAAAATTCAAACACCTTATTAAATGGGCATTTAAAAAGTCAGAATGTGAATATATATGTTCAAACTCTTTCAGGTCATTTTTTAGTAGCAATAAACAAAAAAACTATGTCAATTGGACATGCTTTGATTTGATATGCCCTTGGATTTTTACTAGATAACATTTTTGTTCGCATTGGAGATTCCTTATATCGTCAGGTTATTGAAATTCCAATGGGGACTAACTGTGCACCACTTATTGCAGACCTGTTTTGTATTGTAATGAGTTACAATTTATGACAAAAATCAGCAAAGACCCATCGAAACAACATCTCGTAAACAAATTTAATAATACTTTTAGATATTTGGATGATATGTTGGCTTTCAATAATGATGACTTCAGTATGTATACTAAAGAAATTTATCCTGTTGAACTTACTTTAAATAAAGCTAATACTAACAATGACCACTGCCCTTTCCTCGATCTTGATATCTATATCATTAACGGAAAGCTAAATACTAAAATTTATGATAAAAGAGATGATTTTTCAATTCCTATTGTTAATAACCCATTTTTAGATGGTGACGTGACGTCCCTTGTCACCATCTTACGGTGTTTATATATCTCAACTTGTACGATTCGCCAGTGTATGTAACAATGTTTTAGATTTTAACGAGAGAAATTTATGTATTACTGAAAAATTATTACACCAGGGTTTTCGATATCACAAACTAGTCAAAACATTTACTAAATTTTATCATTGGTATAAGGACATCATTCGTAAATATAGCTCAACATGCAGACTTCTTATACGTTCAGGTATTTCACATCCATTTTTTTATGGAAATATTCTTTATAAAGCACAAAGGTGTCACTATTCACCTCATAAACTTACAAAACATGGGTTTTCGATATCACAAACTAGTCAAAACATTTACTAAATTTTATCATCGGTATAAAGACATCATTCGTAAATATAGCTCAACATGCAGACTTCTTATACGTTCAAGTATTTCACATCCAATTTTTTATGGAAATATTCTTTATAAAGCACAAAAATGTAGTATTCACCTCAAAAACTAACAAGACATTTAAATACACTTATCAAGAAATGATATAGTTACGATACTGTTGTCAGGTCATTAAAGATTGCTTATTTTGGCGTTAATATTGATTCACTTATAGGGTCTTTGCATCGGAACTTAACACATTTATTCAAAAACCAGTTGTTGGCATGACACGGATTATGTTCTTCTCATATATGTTATGATGATATGATACTAAAACCCTAACAGGAAGGATTGTGCCTGATATTCATATGATGAAATCATAATCTTTCAATCAGTTTAACTGAAGTCTGGAGCTGGCATGTCAGTTAACTGCTAGTAATCTGTTGTTATTTATGTATTATTGTCATTTTGTTTATTTTCTTTGGTTACATCTTCTGACATCAGACTCGGACTTCTCTTGAATTGAATTTTAAATGTGCGTATTGTTATGCATTTACTTTTCTACATTGGCTAGAGGTATAGGGAAAGGGTTGAGATCTCATAAACATTTTAACCCCGCCGCATTTTTGCGCCTGTCCCAAGTCAGGAGCCTCTGGCCTTTGTTAGTCTTGTATTTTTTATAATTTTAGTTTCTTGTGTACAATTTGGAAATTAGTATGGCGGTCATTATCACTGAACTAGTATATATTTGTTTGATGGCCAGCTGAAGGGCGCCTCCGGGTGCGAGAATTTCTCGCTTCATTGAAGACCTGTTGGTGACCTTCTGGCGGTTCTGCTGTTATTATGTTTTTTCATATGGTCGGGTTGTTGTCTCTTTCACACATTCCCCAATTCCATTCTCAATTTTAAACTATTAATCCAATTCATATGTTCAAGACCATATGAGTATTTGAACCGTACGCGTACGGTCCGGACCGTATGAGTATACGCGTAAGGTCCAGTAAGAGCTGACCATACATGTTATTTGATCATATGGGAATCATTGAATCTTTGTTTTTAGTTTTACAAATTGTTATTGATAATTTATTACAATTAGATAGACAAAATGAACAATCGAACTATTGAAATTAGGTATTTGTTTAATTGTATATCTGAATCCTATTTTGGTACGCTCGCCCAAGTTGACACAATATAAGTAACGTAATATATTTAGCATTTTCATGTATGCAGTTCAGTCATGTTCTTTTGCATTTGCATTTTTTTTGGTAAAGATGCTAAATATTCTAAAACGCTTTATGTTTACTTCCGAGATCTTCAATTCATAATGCAATTAATGTAATACTGTTCGCCATGATTAATACAAGTGATTAACATATTTAACTAGCGTGAATTAAAAAATAGTTAAAATATAAATGTTTTGTTTCAATTACAATTGAACTTTTTATATTAATTTGATAGTTAAGTTATGTTGATCTGCTATATGCATTTGTATCTAATAAACTTGACCAACTTTTTAATATAAGTCAGACCGTATGAGTATTTTGAAAAAGTACGCATACGGTCCAGACCTTACGCGTACGGTCCAAATACTCATACGGTCTGGAACACATACACTTAAGTTACCTTGTTTCTTCCAGGAGCGCATAAAAAATAATTATGAACGCACGCCAGAGAAGTCGTCAAAACTCTTTAATTATCAAATTTCATGTATACACTAGTGTATCAGCATTAGTGAATGGAGTATTGGATATAATTGAATGTCATGATATCCCCCCTGTTTATAGAAAATATAACTAGAAATTTCGTTCAGATCATTTCGCTTCTATCAACAACTGCTAGAGTAAACCTCATCTAAGACACATGATATTTTGTTAATTAGTTGTTGCTGGTTTTTAACTAGCTTTCCCCTTGGTCTTCATTCTACCTACATAAAACCGTGCCAAAGTTGAACGTCCGTTTGGCTGTGCATGATGTATAAATACGCAGTCAATTCAGATCAGAATGGGGGGGGGGGGGCGTTAAATCCCACAGAGATGCCTGGTGGAGAAACAGAAATATTATCATTACCGTTTGCCGATATTTACTCAATATGGAGTTGGAGTAACAAGAAAATTTATGTGTACAAGTAAGAATAAAAAAACCTCTTTTTTTTACAATAATTCGTAGTATTTGTGCTTTTCATATTTCCCACTTATCTGATTCAGCTACATGCTTGCAGTCGGGTATGATCATCGTATATAAAAGCGCTCAAACAATCTTATATATAGGTGGCGTATTTATTAATATAAGAAAATGTTTTTTTAATATTAAAAAATCAACCTGAATATTTAATATTAAATATTCATTTTTTAATTTTAAAAATTAGACCATTTTTTAATATTAGAAAATGATTTATTAATATTAAAAAAATATTTATTAATATTAAAAAATGATTTTGTAATATTAATAAATAAAACCTATTTTTTAATATCAAATATTATTTTTTAATATTAATAAATCGAATATTTAATATTAAAAAAAATTATTATTTATTGATATAAAAAATGACGATTTTATAATATTAAAAAATATTTATAAATATTAAATATTCGATTTATTAATATTAATAAATAATATTTAATATTAATAAATGATTTATTTATATTAATAAATAGGGGATAAATTCAACAACGGATTGCCATAAAATATGTTTTATGTTTTAGAAAAATGTTGGGAAACAGGTTTGAGAACTTCCCCACAGGTATTAATTGAAGTGAGCGGTATTGATTGATATGGACATTAGATAGGCAACAGATACCTGACAATAATTGGTTATTCAAACTGTGTTCCTGAGTAGACCATATCAATGTAAACTCAACTGTTTGTTAATGTTATCATCTTCTGCAGGGACGAAAAAAAAGTGTACGGCAAAATCCAGTGAAGTTATATATTTTCTAAATCATATAATGCCTTTGAATTATATTTATCTAGGGCATGCTATGCCTTAAAACTTTTCCAGATGCACAGGTTTGCCTGTACTCAGAATAAATAATATGGTGAAACACGGCAATTTTAGCCATAGGGTCCACATGAATCTTTAACACGCCTTGTACATCCAGAGATCTTAAAATTGATTTATAATGGGAAGATAAAGCCTACATTTCTCTCCTTGTTATCTAAACATTAAGACATTACAAAATAAAGCAAAAAAATCTCACCCTAACTAGATGATACGGACGATTTTTTAACCGTCCTAAAACCAAAATGGCGTCTTTCTTTCCGGAAACCCACAATTAGGGCTACATATATGTAAAACGTGCTATCAAACACAGAGAGATCGAAAAAAATGATATTTGAAAAAAAAAGAAATAAAATTATAAACATTATGTAGACCCCTTTATAATGTATTGTTTATCAATTGTTTATATATATATACCATAGATGTGTACGTCATGTGCTGCTATTTATAGGCACTTACATATATATATATTTAAATAGATATATAAGTAGATATATAAATCGATTAAAATCAATAATTTTAAAATTGTGTCAGTTTAATGACAATTAAGGTGTCTATTTAAAGGAGATTTACCTGGGAGGAATTCGCTGTCATAATGGCTTAACTACAATTACACCTCAGTTCTATTGTTATACTTCATAATTTCTATTTTTGAAACACGTAGAAATTTAATAGATCTACAATAGATTTTGATCACAGGCTGTGACGAGCGGGATTTCTGGATTTCCATGAGTTATTTTGTCTTTGTTGGTTAATGTTTTAAAGCTATCAATAAATTGAACATAACATTAGTCAATAAAATTAACGGTACCAATTTTCTTGCACCAGATGCGCATTTCGACAATACATGTCTCTTCAGTGATGCTCGTGGCCAAAAAATTTGAAATCCAAAGCTTATATAAAAGATGAAGAGCTATAATCCAAAAGGTCTAAAAAGTATAGCCAAATCGATAAAAGGAATCAGAACTTTGCATGAGGGAGATACATTCCTAGTCAACCTAGACAATTCAAGATTTTTGAAAAATATCATCATAATTACAATACAAAAACACAAAGGATTATTTGGAAATACACTCAAAAGCTGTACTAAAAGCTAAAGTAATTGATATACTTACCCCATAGGCGCATATGTTATTGTCTCAGTAGACGAAGCCCCAATTAAAATTGCTTTGAGTAAATCAGATGGTATGAACTTATCAAAGAAATGGTCTTTATAGTTCACTCAGATATCATTTATAAATTCTTACAACATTCGCAAACATGAATAGGTTTGTTTTCAATCCATCTAAAAGTTTTGTCTGAATAAAAAGTTCACTAAAACTGACATTATGCAGATCTTTAGTATTTTATTGGCAAATAATTTTTTTGGTGTTTTATTGTCCTTTTTTTGTTTATTTCTTATATTTATGTCTAAATGCGTCGGTCAAATGGCATGACAAGGATAGGTCTGTCAATCAAGAGAATATAGACAATCACAAATCATTTCTGATAAAAAAAAAAAAAATTAAACATGGTTATAAAGAAAAATAAATAAGAAACAACAAGAGCAAAGCACCACACAGAAAACAAAAGATTGAGAAACAGGTATTTTGAATATTGCCTTGGTATCTGCCGAGTTTTTAAAAAGTAATGATAACGGTTGAAATTAACAGTTCTTCAAAACTTGTTATCTTAACATTTCTTTTAATTTGAAAAAAAGGGATAAAACGAATGAATCATTTATGTGGTTTGTTACAATTGATTTTAAAAGCATAAGTTTTACAATAATTGAATAAGAAAAAAACTTCAAATATTCAGATCAATTATTTATTTCAATGTGAAAAATGCCTTTAATTCGACAATCAATTAGAAAGTATCTTCCTGTCTTTTATACCTTGGTAAGCGGTTTTTGTTTTGCTTATTGTTGAAGACCAAATTGTGACACAAAGTTCTATGTCATTTTGGTAGAGAGTTGTCCCTTTAGCAAGCATACCCAACTTAAGATGGTATAGGAGTCTAAAATAAAAATGATAGAATTTGTTCATACTTTGCAAAAACGAAGTATCTATTGATATATGTTGAAAAATATAATAAAAATGATAGGTCACCGCGCATTTTCTCAAGCTACAGGACGTGACAAAATGACACATTTTGTATGGATTATACAGGGAAAAAACACCATTTTGTGATTAGAAACTAAACAAAATGATACAATTGTTAAATACTTAAGGAAAAGATAGCTTTCAGACAATGCTTTGATAATATCAAAAGAAAAGATATGGTCACCGTACGTTTTTTCCAGCTAAAATACAAAATAGGAAAATTCCATGTAGAATCCTTCAGAAAATGCACTGTTTTAGAGTTGCCTCCCCTTAAAATGCCAATTCAATCTTTTTTTTTAAACAACCAAAAATAATCATCATTTGTAAAAATATTAATATTTCAAAGTTATATTCTTATAAATTAATTTTTTAAAATGAAAATTCACATTAAATATCTACATTCCTGCATCAAATTTTGCAAACTTGATAGAAATTTTGACCTGTGGTTCTCTCTTTTTTACAATCCAAGATGGAGGAAGACACCCATACCACCTTAATAAGTGCATATCAATTATTTTAATTAATAACACAAAAAATGAATAACAGAAACTTAAATGTTATTGAAACTTAAATGTAACAACCACCATTGTTTGAATTACACAATCCTTCCACCAGTTACAGATGACTGATAAAAACTGGTCACCAAAGCATATCAACATCATTTTATTTATCTTTACCAACATACAAACTCAACTTTTCCTTTGGCAAAAAATATACCTTTTGACCGTTATCGAAATATTTAATGATTCATAATATAACACCAACGAAAAGGATAAATTCCACAACATAAAGATTTAACAAGATGTGGTATAAGTACCAATGAGACAACTCTCCATTCAATTCACAGTTCATAAAAGTAAACCATTAAAGGTCAAATTAAGGTCTTCAACACGGAACCTTAGCTCAAACCGAACAACGAGCTATTAAGGGCCAATTTTATGTTTTGTCAAAAGCCAAATATGTTTGAGCATAAAGACTCATTCGAGGAGCTATACAAATTGTTCGTTTTAACAAACACGTGGACCTAGTAAGACAATGGAGGTTTTTCTATTGTTACTAAAATATAAGTATTGTTTAGAATGACATTATGAATGATTGATTGTTTTGTTGATTGATTATATGGCGCTATTTCGTGTTGATGTAGAGAGATGGAGTGCGTAGCGAGATTCAACGGCAGGAATTCTGACAATTCTAGTCGATTAAGATTATATTCGAATACACATGCCATAAGCGAAACTGGAACTCAAAACCCCAGTGTTGACAGGCTAGTGATGCAGGAGTTTGATTACTGAGACCATTTTACAACCGATATCCCTGAAATATTTGAGTTATGATAAAACAAAAATGTGATAACCAATAGAAATCCAGTTTTATTACATGTTTAGCATCATGATTTTCAATCGCACAATTCAAAGTGTCCATAGTTTGATCCAAAATCCCAAAACAAAATGTTCAAACGTACGCTGGTTTAATCATAATTCTGGTCATACTTAAGGAATATGTGTCATTCAGTGTACGCCAATGCATTACATCATTTCCTTGTTCTCCTGGGCGGTATAAACCATTGACGTTGCCCTTTGTACAGTCTCTGTGCCACCACCCACTCCTCTTGAAATCAGCACAGTCGTGTACGTCACTCATGTCCTGATTATTATCTGCAGTCGAAAAATTCATTCCATTCAGACTGGTGTGAGAGATGTCAGTCATACCATCACCTTTTAAGATACAATTCATTTTAAAATGATTGAAATACGTGCTCTCACTTTTAAGACGAAATTAAACAAGCTTGACTGTACAGTTCGCAAAAGTTTCTTACCTGGCCCCCAAATATTACTAGTGTAAACCCATTCAAATGGGAAGACCAATACTCTAGTCCATTTAAAAAACGTGAAACACTTATGAACCACATCCACATTATGTCTGTGTTTGTTGCAGTTCTGTGTTTCTGTTGTTCCGTTGTTATCCCCATATAGTTGATGTGTTTTCCTAGGGTTTAGTTTATAACCCAGAAAAAAACAAAATGCGCGTCTGACTAACAAAACTTCAATCCTGGTATCTATATGATGAATATAACAGTTGTTGTCCATAGTTTTGATGAGTTTGGTTTGTTTTCTTTTGTCATTTGATGCGAAACTTTCTGATTTGTAATTGTTATTTTACCTTTTTAATGTGCTTTATTTGGCTATTTGAATTCGTGTTATTCGAGCGTCACTCATTAGTCTTTTGTAGAAAAAAAAACGCGCGTCTGTCGTACAGAATTATAATTCGGGTATCTATGGCGATTATATTTATGTTGCTACCTTTAAGGTAGCAATACACAGTTAGGGAAAAAACTTAAAATTGATACTCATAATTTTTAAACACCCTCTTTCCCCTCCTGTCTAACAAAGAAGTCTTTATATGTGTGTTATGCATGTATATACTTGTAGAAAGAAAATCTTCCATAGATTTGATTTCTAATGATCATACAGGTGAAATATAATCCCTTTTGGGTGTAACCATGGCAACAATCTGCATTTCTTAGATACAAAATATAGCAAAAAAGGGGGGTGAACATGTAACAAAAGTCTCCAAAATGTGGTCTAAAGGGAAATTTCAATGAATTACATTGATACCTTTCCTGAATTCATAGGTTCATATCTATCAAGTGGTCAAAAAAAATCATATGCCTTCCTGCTCGTTTTTCCATAAAATTGATTTGAAAAGATCGAGCGCAAAATCTTTGTTGATAAACACTACAATAATTTATGGACCTATGAACGGTACGGATAGGAAAATACGGACCGTCAATCATAGAAATGGCCTATAAAACATGTTAAAATCAATATAAATGTTCATATAAACCCACTAAGAAGGCTATACTATTCTTCAATTATCTAAAAATCAATTTTATTGTACAAAAACTTTCATATTTAAAAAAATTCACAGGGGCCATAATGCGAAACTAAACTTCTAACTGTGTATTGCTACCTTAAGGATTAACATTTTTTTTCCCAATTCCACTTTAAATGGATTTCTGTTTTCTACTAGTTACAACGAGCATTTTTGCCTGCTAGTTTTGGAAGTAAATATTTTATGAAGGTTAACAGTTGACACTGAAATGCAACAAAAAAGTGATTTTATGAAACATGCCATGTCAAAGTGCATGTTCTCCTTTTTTAGTCAATTTTCTAAAACTGTACCTTCTAACCCTGTCTTTTCTTGTTTAAAAACTTTAATTAACCTTAACAGTAGACAACTTTTACAAGTTAAAGCTATTTTAAAGCTCTAGAACGTCAAATTTGTTGTGTATTACCATACCAAAGCCTTGGTTAAAATTTAGTAAATACTGAATTTATTTATTACAGAGGGGAAAAAAATAGGCTTAATTCATGCTGAATTGTGACTTTATACTTGCTAAAATAATAAATTTGATTAAGTCGCATGAAAAAATATAAAGCGTTCCCTTCTAATGTTTCTACATAACGCGCAATCTTCTTTTCCAAGGGGTAGCCCAATAAAGTATCAATCTATAACGGAGCCAAGTCTTTGTGTCAAAATGTCTATATTGGTTGCTAAGGACAATAAACAACAAAACTAACATATATTGTCATATAAAAGGTTGTTTCTCCCTTAGAAGTGTATCTATAACATAAATATCAATAGTTTTGTGGTATGTTTGTCTAAAAAAAAGCAATTATTTGCTTTGTCAAATGCCATAAGGATTAACATTTTTTTTCCCAATTCCACTTTAAATGGATTTCTGTTTTCTACTAGTTAAAACGAGCATTTTCGCCTGCTAGTTTTGAAAATTGGTTCAGAAATAAATATTTTATGAAGGTTAGCAGTTGACACTGAAATGCAACAAAAAAGTGATTTCATGAAACATGCCATGTCAAAGTGCATTTTCTCCGTTTTTAGTCAATTTTCTAAAACTGTACCTTCTAACCCTGTCTTTTCTTGTTTAAAAACTTAAATTAACCTTAACAGTAGACAACTTTTACAAGTTAAAGCTATTTTAAAGCTCTAGAATGTCAAATTTGTTGTGTATTACCATACCAAAGCCTTGGTTAAAATTTAGTAAATACTAAATTTATTTATTACAGAGGAAAAAAATTAGGCTAAATTCATGCTAAATTGTGACTTTATACTTGCTAAAATAATAAATTTGATTTAGTCGCATGAAAAAATATAAAGCGTTCCCTTCTAAGGTTTCTACATAACGCGCAATCTTCTTTTCCAAGGGGTAGCCAATAAAGTATCAATCTATAACGGAACCAAGTCTTTGTGTCAAAATGTCTATATTGGTTGCTAAGGACAATAAACAATAAAACTAACATATATTGTCATACTAAAGGTTGTTTCTCCCTTTGAAGTGTATCTATAACATAAATATCAATAGTTTTGTGGTATGTTTGTCTAAAAAAAAAAGCAATTATTTGCTTTGTCAAATGCCATAAGGTAGCAATACACAGTTAAGAAAAAAACTTAAAATTGATACTCATAATTTTTAAACACCCTCTTTTGTGTGTTATGCATGTATATACTTGTAGAAAGAAAATCTTCCATAGATTTGATTTCTAATGATCATACGGGTGAAATATAATCCCTTTTGGGTGTAACCATGGCAACAATCTGCATTTCTTAGATACAAAATATAGCAAAAAAGGGGGGTGAACATGTGACAAAAGTCTCCAAAATTTGGTCTAAAGGAAAATTTCAATGAATTACAGTGATACCTTTCCTGAATCCATAGGTTTATATCTTTCAAGTGGTCAAAAAAAAATCATATGCCTTCCTGCTCGTTTTTCCATAAAATTGATTTGAAAAGATCGAGCGCAAAATCTTTGTTGATAAACGGTAATACCAGCGGAAGAAGCGGAAGAAGGGATCCCGTAGACCGCCCTACGTCACGATTCATGAATTATGCATATTCTATTTATAGGCTATTTATAAACGATTCTGAAAATACTTATTCTAAAAATAGAATATTCTCAACATGTACAACTATTAAAAAAAACGACTCAAAATCATAACTTTCATGTAACACGGTGAATTTGCTTTATTTATTTTTTATCACATGAAAAAAAGGAAAATGTACCGCATTACAGTAGCATATATCATTGTGAAAATATATATATACAGATTCCTTTTTAAAATACATATGATACATTTGATATAGATATGATAAACAGTAGTACTTTAAAAGTGCCTTAATTATGTTGTAAAGACCTGCAAATGTCACATGCACGTGGTCCTATGGCTTTGGATGTACTATGGAATTAATAATATTTGTATTATCCGTTTAAAAGAGTATTTTATGTAGGCAAATTGAAAAAAAAGATATAGCCTACACATGTTAAACATGTTACACGTACTAAATTAAGGCTTTACAGGAGTGTGAGAGGATGTTTAAACTGGTCTGCGTTTAAAGAAACGAATCTGTTATCTGACCCCCTGTTGTCTGACCATTCTACTATAGCGGGACGTTCTATAGGAACCATTGTAACTTGTTTACAATAAAGCTATGTGAGGGCGTTCTACATGATCCCCTGTTGTATGAACCCTGTATATTTACTACAGAACGTTCTATAGGATTCCTTATATTGTTTGTTTATCATGTATACACTAAAGGACGTTCTACAGGATCCCCTGGGCAGTCTACAGGATCCATTGTTGTCTGAATATTATATATATATATATATATATATATATCTAGTATAATATAGAACGTTCTATAGGAACAAGTTTCTGGTCAGGATTCTTCTGCAAAAAGCTCATACCAAATTTATGAAATACATTCTTGGTGTAAACAGAAAGTCAAGTAATATAGTTGTAATGTCAGAGATTGGTAGATTTCCTTTGTATTTTACTATAATTTTATCAATGTAAAAACATTGTCATATATAAAATAAAAAAAAAGAAGATGTGGTATGATTGCCAATGAGACAACTATCCACAGAGACCAAAATGAAACAAATATTAACAACTATAGGTCACCATACGGCCTTCAACAACGAGCAAAGCCCATACCGCATAGTCAGCTATAAAAGGGCCCGATAAGACAATGTCTTTGTTCTAATTGCTCACTCAGTAAAGGTGAAGATGAGCTTCATTTTTTATTAGAATGCCCTCTTTATGATATTCAAACGGACGATTTTTCCAAGACATTTCTAACAATTGTTATAATTTTGTAAATTTAAAATCTTCTAAATTTTTATGGCTCTTGACCCAAAAACATGTTACTCTTATGGAAAAACTTGGCTGTTCTATTGGTGACTGTTTTGAATTAAGCAGATCAAGTATGAACTCTGACACTAAGTCAAGTAAACAATTTGAGAATAAATACATATATAATGTAATTTTATTAGTTTTTGGCTTGATTCTGACCAATGCTCATTTTCCAAATATATATGTGTACGCCTCTATTATTGTTGTTGTTACCAATTATGTAAACCAATTGTATCTGATTTTATGCCCTTTATGGGCACTGTAATTTTGGAGAAAAAATATATATAGGATCTCATATTGTTTGTTTATCATGTATTATACTAAAGGGCGTGTTCTCCAGATCCCCTGTTGTCTAAATATTATATATTAACTATATAACGTTCTATAGGATACCCTATTGTTTGTTTTTGATGTATCTACTGGGCTAAGAGAACGTTCTAAAGAATCCCCTGTTGTTTGTTTATTATGTTTATACTAGAGGACTCTCTACAGGATCCCTTGGTGGGTCTTTGGGATCCCCTGTTTTCTCAACATTATATATAAACTATAGAACGTTCTATAGGATACCCTATTGTTTGTTTCTAGTGTATCTACTAGGCTAAGAGAACGTTTTACAGGATCCCCTGTTTGTTTTTCAAGTGTATACTATAGGGCGTTCTACATGATCCCATAGGCGGTCTACAGGAACCCTTGTTTTCTCAACATTATATATATACTAAAAGACGTATATGATCCCCTGTTGTTTGTTTTTCAAGTATATAATACAGGGCGTTCTACAGAATACCTGAGCGATCTACAGGATACCCTGTTTATAAAAATTATGCATTTAAGATAGTACTTTCAATAGGTTCCCCTGTTGTTTGCCTATCATGTATATACTATAAGGCTTTCTATAGAATCCCTTGGTTGGTCTACAGGATCTTCTCTTTTTCAACATTGTATATCTACTATAAGACGTTCTATAGGGTCCCCTGTTGTTTGTTTAATATGTTTATACTATAGGGCGTTCTACAGTATCCCCTGGGTGGTCTACAGGATCCTCTTTTGTTAAAATATTATGCATCTGAGATAGGAAATTCTATAGGTTCCCCTGTTATTTGTTTTTCAGGTAGATACTAAAGGGCTTTTAAGATCACTTGGGCGGTCTGTAGGATCCCCTGTTTTCTCAACATTATTTATTTACTATAAGACGTTCTACGGGTTCCCCTGTTGTTTGTTGTTCATCTTTATACTATAGGGCGTTCTACAGTATCCCCCGGGCGGTCTGCAGGATCCCCTGTTTTCTCAACATCAATTATCAACTATAAGACGTTCTATAGGATCCCCTTTTTTTGTTAATCAAGTATATACTAAAGGGCGTTCTACAGGATCCCTTGGGCGGTCTGCAGGATCCCCTGTTGTTTTTTGTTCGTGTTGATACTATAGGGCGTTCTACAGTATCCCCTCGGCGGTCAGCAGGATCCCCTGTTTTCTCAACATTATTTATTTACTGTAAGACGATCTACAGGATTCCCTGTTGTTTGTTTTTCAAGTGTATACTATATATAGGGCGTTCTACAGGATCCCCTAGGCGGTCTGCAGGATCCCCTGTTTTCTCAACATTAATTATCTACTATAAGACGTTCAATATGATCCCCTTTTTATGTTAATCAAGTATATACGAAAGGGCGTTCTACAAAATCCATTGGGCGATCTGCAGGATCCCCTGTTGTTTATTGTTCGTGTTTATACTATAGGGCGTTCTACAATATCCCCTGGGCGGTCTGCAGGATCACCTGTTTTCTTAACATTATTTATTTACTGTAAAACGATCTACAGGATTCCCTGTTGTTTGTTTTTCAAGCGTATACTATAGGGCGTTCTACAGGATCCCCTAGGCGGTCTGAAGGATCCCCTGTTTTCTCAACATTATATATCTACTATAGGACGTTCTATGGGGTCCTCTGTTGTTTGTTGTTCATCTTTATACTACAGGGCGTTCTACAGTATCCCCCGGGCGGTCTACCGGATCCCCTGTTTTCTCGACATTAATTATCTACTATAAAACGTTCTATAGGATCCCCTTTTTTGTTAATCAAGTATATACTAAAGGGCGTTCTACAGAATCCTTTGGGCGGTCTGCAGGATCCCCTGTTGCCTTAACATTATATATCTACTAAAGGACGTTCTATAAGACCCCCTGTTGTTTATTTTTGTTGTTCATGTTTATACTATAGGGCGTTCTACAGGATCCCCTAGGCTGTCTGCAGGATCCCCTGTTTTCTCAACATTAATTATCAACTATAAGACGTTCAATAGGATCCCCTTTTTTTGTTAATCAAGTATATACTAAAGGGCGTTCTACAGGATCCCTTGGGCGATCTGCAGGATCCGCTGTTGTTTATTGTTCGTGTTTATACTATAGGGCGTTCTACAGTATCCCCTGGGCGGTCTGCAGGATCCCCTGTTTTCTCAACATTATTTATTTACTGTAAGACGATCTACAGGATTCCCTGTTGTTTGTTTTTCAAGCGTATACTATATGGCGTTCTACAGGATCCCCTAGGCGGTCTGCAGGATCCCTGTTTTCTCAACATTATATATCTACTAAAGGACGTTCTATGGGGTCCTCTGTTGTTTGTTGTTCATCTTTATACTACAAGGCGTTCTACAGTATCCCCCGGGCTGTCTGCAGGATCCCCTGTTTTCTCAACATTAATTATCAACTATAAGACGTTCTATAGGATCCCCTTTTTGTGTTAATCAAGTATATACTAAAGGGCGTTCTACAGGATTCTTTGGGCGGTCTGCAGGATCCCCTGTTGTTTATTGTTCGTGTTTATACTATAGGGCGTTCTACAGTATCACCTGGGTGTTCTGCAGGATCCCCTGTCTTCTTTACATTATTTATTTACTGTAAGACGATCTACAGGATTCCCTGTTGTTTGTTTTTCAAGTGTATAATATGTATAGGGCGTTCTACAGGATCCCATAGGCGGTCTGCAGGATCCCCTGTTTTCTCAACATTATATATATATATCTACTATAGGACGTTCTATAGGGTCCTCTGTTGTTTGTTGTTCATCTTTATACTATATGGCGTTCTACAGTATCCCCCGGGCGGTCTGCAGGATCCCCTGTTTTCTCAACATTAATTATCAACTATAAGACGTTCTATAGGATCCCCTTTTTTTGTTAATCAAGTATATACTAAAGGGCGTTCTACAGGATCCCTTGGGCGGTCTGCAGGATCCCCTGTTGTTTATTGTTCGTGTTGATACTATAGGGCGTTCTACAGTATCCCCTCGGCGGTCTGCAGGATCCCCTGTTTTCTCAACATTATTTATTTACTGTAAGACGATCTACAGGATTCCCTGTTGTTTGTTTTTCAAGTGTATACTATATATAGGGCGTTCTACAGGATCCCCTAGGCGGTCTGCAGGATCCCCTGTTTTCTCAACATTAATTATCTACTATAAGACGTTCAATAGGATCCCCTTTTTTTTATAATCAAGTATATACTAAAGGGCGTTCTACAGGACTACTTGGTTGTTCTGCATGATCCCCTGTTTTCTCAACAATATATATGTACTATATGACGTTCTATGATCTCCCTGTTGTTTGTTGTTCGTGTTTATACTATAGGGCGTTCTACAGTATCCCCTGGGCGGTCTGCATGATTCTCTGTTTTCTCAACATTATTTATTTACTATAAGACGTTCTACAGGTTCCCGTGTTGTTTGTTTTTTCAAGTGTATTCTATATATAGGGTGTTCTACAGGATCCCCTAGGCGGTCTACAGGATTCCCTGTTGTCTTAACATTATATATCTACAATAGGACGTTCTATAGGGTCCCCTGTTGTTTGTTGTTTATGTTTATACTATAGGGCGTTTTACAGTATCCCCTGGGTGGTCTACAGGATCCTCTTTTGTTAAAATAGTATGCATCTGAGATAAGAAATTCCATAGGTTCCCCTGTTATTTGTTTTTCAGGTAGATACTAAAGGGCGTTTTACAGGATCCCTTGGGCGGTCTACAGGGTACCCTGTTGTTTATGAAAATTATGCATTTGAGATAGGACATTCTAAAGGTTCCCCTGTTGTTTAATTATCATGTATATACTATAAGTCTTTCTATAGGATCACTTGGTTGGTCTGTTGGTCTATAAGACGTTCTATATGATCCCCTGAAGTTTGTTGTTCATGTATATATTATAGGGCGTTCTACAGTATCCCCTGGACATTCTACATGATTCCCTGTTTTTGGGATACGATTGCTGTCAAGCAATCTGTAGACTTTTACCGTTGATCCTATGATACACTCCCTCACGTCATTCGTTTTATTCTAAACATTCAGCAACATCTCAGATTCTTATGATTGTCTTGCTTTAAAAGGTAAAAATAAGCAAAACAATTGAAAATAAACAACTTTCCTGTAATGTTTTACTCATAATCTTCATGTGTGATATTTTCCTTGACTTATATGCGTGTTTTTAACAATACGGAAAATCAGAATTAAACAGTATTTATATTTAGTGTTTTTATAAATTTAGAAACACGTCAGAGGGAATTCCCAAATTTTGATAACTTGCAAGAGATCTCTGAAAGCCGATCGATAATTCTATTTCTGTCACAAGAACTGAAGTGGAGTATTTCTAAATTTTACCGTTATTAAACTGATATTTGATACTGTACTCTCATGACGAAATGGAGAACCATTCATCATATCATTTAATAAACGTTCTTGTTCCAAATCGCAAGTCGCGGTTTGTTTATGTATTAATGCCCATGCGTGGTCTCATTAATTAGAGACAAAAAGAATTGTAGAGACAAAAAGCGTCAAGAAGCGACAAGAAGAATAATATTAGCAACAAGAAACTATTTAGCGACAAGAAAACATTTTTTTTATTTATATTACTTATTCGAAATAAATATTAAAAAAATATGCAAAAGAAAACAATTTCAACGACAGGAAAGTGAATTTTGATAGGGGAAAAAATGAAACTTGTAAATCTAATTCAGTTGCTACATTTATTTACATGATATTTTATAAAGTATCACAGGAAGTATTACCTTTACCCTGTCGTTTTATGGTATTACTTATACTTGTGTTTTAGAACAATAATATATTTTGTCTTTTTATTTGTTTTTAAAACTATTTTTGTACAATATATAATTAACTTGCAAAATGCATTATTTGTGCATAATTGTCCAGAAAATACATACACAAATAGTGAAATACAAATTAAGAACTGAAATCAAACAAGAGGAAAAAATAATTATAATGTGAATATTTTTCATCATTTTATTTAGTGTATTGTCTCATTTAACGATATTTATCATGTTTATGCATATAGATTGAAGATTAAAGGAAACTGATGACAATCTTGAGTTTTCAACAGGTGTTCACTATTCGGTACAATAATTGGATATTCTGGTGTGTGTAATTGATGAAGGTGTTAATGGATGTTATTGTAGCAATAAAACAAAGGACACGCACCTAGTTAATCTCATTTGTTGCTCTTAATTGTGTATTACCTTAGAGTGAAGCCACAGCTAATGTTGGTCCTATCAGGAAAAATTAATTGTACAGTTATGAAGGAAATAATATTTCATGTTTTTGTTTTATTAAATCCTTCAAAAGGAAGGTGACAAATCTTTGTTTTTTTTTTTCATTTTATAGCGTTTACATTTCCTTTGCTCTTACACATGTTTAATTTCTTCATCTATCAATATGATAATAAAAAGTACACCATCATTTCCTCGAAAAAAAATTATTTCTTCATCTCTCAATATAATCCTAAAAAATTATTTTGATGTATGTGATAACAAAATGTATTCTTGTCGCTAAATAGCTTCTTGTTGCTTTTTGTCACTTATTATTTTTCTTCTTGTCGCATCTTGATGCTTTTTGTCGCTAATTAGTGAGACCCCACATGCGTGTAGTTTTCCTGATTTCAAGGGGTATCAGATTGAGTGATTCCCCGCTTCATTGATTAATTTGAAACTCATGGGACTCTTTCTTTGTCTGTCTGCATACGGAGGGCTATTGTTGTTGCATAATTTTAAATCATATGCATAATTTAAATTAAAATAAATGTTTCATCGTAAAAATTACCTATAACACCCCTTCAGCAGAAATGGATTCTTCCATATTATCGTTTTGAGTTGTCTCCCTTTTCGAAGTATTCGTCAAGAAGAATTAACTCGTTAATGCCGATAAACGTCGTATTATATTAAGAACGATCTCAATGTAAACAGAGGAGTGTGTACGGAAAGGATTCATGCCATCTGACCCAAATGAACTTCAATAATTAAAGAGTAAGAAATGGGGTTCCTCCTAAACTGGTCCGCCGTTCTATATATAGCTTCGCACCGAAGGTCAGTGTAGCGATAAGTGAACACAACAGGTGTCCAGTTTAGGGTTCCTCCTAGAATTACGGTGATAAGATACGGAAGCAAGTTAACTCGAACCACGGCATTGGAACCAAAAAAGTTAACTTGTACTACTGGGAAGTCGTACCATTCAGAAAAATATATTAAAAAATATGATGTTTTATGGGTTTCTGTTTGTAAACTTAATAGAAATAAAGTTGAATTACTTGAATTTTACACAGGAGTTAAATGAAAACTTAGACAAAAATAAAGACTGTTTTAAAGCATTAATGTTTTAACTGATCTTTCAAACTAGAACATAGGCAGATCCAGCCCCCCACCTTTTTCGTGGAAAAAAATTGGTTGATTATAAAGGAAATCATTGAAGCATGACTGGAGCGGGCCCCCTCTTAGGTCAGTCAGCGGGCTCCCCCTTAGGTAGTCCAAATAATTATGACTTCTTGAAAGGCTATGATAGTTTTTTTCTTTGACGCCTTACAGTCGATGTAAGGCGTCAAAGAAAGAAATTATAATAGCCTTTCAAGACGTCATAATTATTTGGACTACCCCTTAGGAAAAGTTCTGGATCCGCCACTGTAGAACTTAATCCAGAGGAAAGTTAAAACATTGCTTTAACTGTACCTTATTAAAATTGAACATGTTGAATATATATATATCCAATTTAAGTTAATTAAAGCTGTAATCCATGATCACAAATTGAATGCTATGTTTACAATTGTTGAAAGCCATGTGCTTTTTTTGCGGGAAAATGCGGACCCCCTTAACAGGAATCAGTTACATTTCATTGTTACATTTAATTATAGTCAGTAAAAATAATTTTCGCAATCATTTTGACTAACTGCTAAGATTTAATTATTCATGAAAAATTTTCTCCGGGTGAAACTGTTTATACTTTAAATAATTATCTACATCTGCCACAGTATTTTCTATCCAATATACAAGGAACATTAGCTACAAATTGGTCATTGTACTTTAAAATTATATACATTTTACAGACTTAAGAGGTATTGGGGGAAAGTAATGTATATCATGTATATTCATCATTTAACACCATTTGAATGCATTTAAATAAGTTGGTACGAGTTAGCAACGGTACGAGTTTGCATTGGTACAAGTTTTTTTTTAGTGGTACGAGTTTACATCGGTACAGGATAACTATAATTCGATAAAACACAATAAGTGCATGGCTCCTACACTTGTAACGGGGATTGGCTATTCTTTAAGTTGAGTGACTATTCAGATTGTTACATTTTGCATGTGCAGTTGAATTAGTTTAGAGAATAATACTATCCAGCTGTACCAGGGTTACCGGCCAAAAATGCTTGAGACTCACGCTTGTTCATGCTTTTTTGTGGCAGTATTCTTGGATCTATTTTTTTCCTCTTTGATCTTTTCAATTTTGGCATTTGTTTAATGAAAATTTGGCAGAACTGCTATACATGTGTCAATGAAAACTATGGCAATCTTATCCCTCAGAGCATTCTGCTCTTTGATTTTTTCAAGTGTATACTATTGGGCGTTTCTACAGGAATCCGTAGGCGGTCTACAGGATCCCCTGTTTTCTCAACATTATACATCTACTATGGGACGTTCTATATAGGTTAGACTGTTGTTTGTTGTTCATGTTCTTACTATATGGCGTTCTACAGTATCCTCTGGGCGGTCTGCGGGATACCCTCTTTTCTCAGCATTATTTATCTGCTATACGACGTTCTATAGAATCCCCTGTTTTTGTTGTTCATTCACTTGGCGGTGTACACAATCCCCTATTGTCTGAACATTATACATTTACTAAAGGACGTCCTATAAGAGCCCCTATCGATTGTTTTTCATGTTTATACTACAGGTCGTTCTACAGGATCCTCTTTTGTTTAAAATTATCCATCTGAGATAGGAAATTCTGTAGGTCCCTCGGTAGTTTGTTTTTCATGTATATACTATAAGGCCTTTATGATCCCTTGAGCGGTCTGCAGGATCTCCTTTTTTCTCAACGTTAAATATCTAAAATAGGATCCCCTGCTGGTGTTGTTCGTGTTTATTTTATAGGGCGTTCTACAGTATCCTATTTTGTCTGAACATTATATATCTACTATAAAACGTTTTATAGAATCCCATATATTGTTTGTTTATTATGTATATATTAAAGGGCGTTCTACAGGATCCCCTGTTGTCTGAACATTATATATCTACTATAGAACGTTCTATATGATCCCCTATTGTTTGTTTATCGTGTATATACTAAGGGGCGTTCTACAGGATCCCCTGGGCGGTCTACAGAATCCCCTGTTATCTGAGCATATATTTACTTAAGGACGCTATACAGGGTCCCCTGTTGTTTGAATATTATACATCTACTATGGGACGTTCTATATAGGTTAGACTGTTGTTTGTTTTTCATGTATATATTACAGGGCGTTCTACATGATCCCCTGAACATTCAAGGGTCGGTCTTCGGGATAGGTTAATAGTTGTGTATCTGCTATAGGGCGTTCCATGTAGAATCCCCGAAGGACATTCTTTGGGATAACCGGGTCGGTCTATAGGAGCCTTGTTGTTTGTGCACCATGTATCTATTAGAGGGCGTTCTATAAGATCCCTTGTGGTTTAATAATTATGTATCTGCTATAGGGAGTTCTATTGGATCCTTGGGGCGGTCTATAGGATCCCCTGTTGGTTGTTCATCATGTATCTATAACAGGTTATTCTATAGGATCCCCAGGTCGGTGAATATGATTCCTGTTGTTTGTTAAACATGTTTCTTCCAGAGGGTGCTTTATAAAATGCAATTTATATAGGAGCCCTGTGGTTTAATAGTTGTGTATCTGTATATGGCGTTCTATAGGATCCCCGGGGCGGTCTATAGGATCCCATTGTTTGGTTATCATGTATTCACTAGATTTATCTACTAGAGAGCGTTTTAATTGATCCCCTGTTGTGTCTATAGGATCACCTGTTATGTTATAATCGTGTATCTGCTATATGATCCCCTGTTATTTGTTCAACATGTTTCTTCTAGAGGGTGTTCCATAAACCCCAGGGTCGGTCTATAGGAGCCCTGTAGTTTTTTCATCATGTATCTATTAGAGGGCGTTATATATATGCTCCCATGGGCGGTCGATATGATCCCCTGTGGTTTAATAGTTGTATATATGTATTGGGCGTTCTATAGGATGCCCTGTTGGAATATATAACAGGTTGTTTTATAGGATCCCCTGGGCGGTCTTTAGGACCCCGTATTGTTTAATAATAGCGCATCTGCTATAGGGAATTATTTGGGATCCCCGGGTCGGTCCATAGGATCCTCTGTTGTTTGTTCAACATGTTTCTTCTAGAGGGTGTTCCATAAAATCCCAGGGTCGGTCTATAGGAGCCCTGTAGTTTTTTCATCATGGATCTATTAGAGGGCGTTATATATATTATCCCATAGGCGTTCCATAGGATCCATTGTGGTTTAATAATTGTGTATCTGCTATAGGGCGTTCTATTGGATCCCCTGGGCGGTCTTTAGGACCCCGTATTGTTTAATAATCGCGCATCTGCTATAGGGAATTATTTGGGATCCCCGGGTCGGTCCATAGGATCCTCAGTTGTTTGTTCAACATGTTTCTTCTAGAGGGTGTTCCATAAAATCCCAGGGTCGGTCTATAGGAGCCCTGTAGTTTTTTCATCATGGATCTATTAGAAGGCGTTATATATATGATCCCATAGGCGTTCCATAGGATCCATTGTGGTTTAATAATTGTGTATCTGCTATAGGGCGTTCTATTGGATCCCCGGGGCGGTCTATAGGATCCCCTGTTGGTTGTGCATCATGTATCTATAATAGGTTGTTGTATACGATCCCCTGGGCGGTCTATAGGATCCTGTTTTGTTTAATAATCGCGCATATTCTATAGTGCGTTCTAAAGGATCCCCGGGTCTGTCTTTAGAATCCCCTATTGCATTGTTTAATTACCTTGCATCTGCTATAGAGCGTTCTATGGTATCCCTTTCAAAGGGCGAGGGTGCATATTGTTATTGGTTGGTTTTTTTCTGTTTTTTTTTATTTTTCACCATAATTTTATTGTGGTCCTTTTATTGTCCCGACAAGTTCTCGGAAAAGGATAGACACATTCATATTTATGGAATTATGGCATAATGTAAACCATTATATAAAGTTGTGCTTTTTAATAATGGGATGGTCCAAGATGGTCTCGCTTACTATAAACACTGGTCAACAGTTTTTTTTTAATGTTTTTTGTATATAATTATAGTATTCCTGAGCATAGAACCATGATATTAAATATACAAAGTAGGTGTCAACAATTTGTATGATCCTCAGAACTACATGTACCTAGCAGTAGGTAGTTGTGTTTTTTTAGTATACATTTTATTTCAAAATTGCTGACGGTAACCTAGCAATGACAAGGTCACAGTGTGGGAACGGAACTGTACGGTTTTTAAATAAATTGGTCATTTGGGAAACTGTCAAGCGGGGCTCCGACATTTGCAAAATAACAAGTTTCTTGATGGAAACTTTGATGAATCTTATGCAACTATAAAACGTTTCTGTTTCAAGTTTTGATATCTAAAACATTCTTTATGTAAATATGAACCAATAAAATGATAAGAAACATATATGCACCCAAACGTGTTCCTTAGAATGGTGGAGCTCCGTGTAAAACGATAAAAATTGTCACACAACAGCGATCAAAACTGTCAAATATACATCGAAAAATCAATGTTTGCTACCTGCATTTTCACATGTACCTTTTCTGATTTATAGTCTTACCTGTCTGAAAGTTTCAAAGTCATTGTCCCAGTAGAAATCCAAATATATGCATTTTCTCAATGTCGGATATTTTTATTGACTGTACAATCGCTTGCACGTTTACTGTAATATCACTCGGAGCCTTCCTGTACAATCACTTTGAGCTTTCCTGTAGAATTGCTTGGCCAAATATATTATTGCATTGGTTGTTTCTTGCTGTCCTATTATAGTTATGCGTTTGCTTTTCTACATTGGCTGGAGGTATAGGGGAGGGTTGAGATCTCATAAACATGTTTAACCCCGCCGCATTTTTGCGCATGTCCCAAGTTAGGAGCCTCTGGTCTTTGTTAGTCTTGTATTATTTTAATTTTAGTTTCTTGTGTACAATTTGGAAATTAGTATGGCGTTCATTATCACTGAACTAGTATATAATGTGTAGGGGCCAGCTGAAGGACGCCTCCGAGTGCGGGTATTTCTCGTTACATTGAAGACTTGTTGGTGACCTTCTGCTGTTGTTTTTTTCTATGGTCGGGTTGTTGTCTTTTTGATACATTTCCCATTAATTCCATTCTCAATTTTATCTATGGTATTTGAAGTGAAAATAAACACAAAACCAGTCATTTTGACAATTAATATTCTATCAAGGAACCCTTTTATGTGACTATATCAGAGGCAAAAACAAAATGTGTACAATAGATATAAAAAAAAGGTGTTGTATGATTGCAGAGAGACAACTATCCAAAAAAGTCCAAAAAGACACAGAAACTACCAATTATATGTCACCGTGCGGTCGTCAACAATGAACAAAGCCCATACCGCATAGTCAGCTATAAAATGCCCCGAAATAACAATGCAAATCGAGAAAACAAACGGCTTATTTATGTACAAAAAATGAACGAAAAACAAATACGTAACACCTAAGCAAACAACCACTGAATACTTATACAAGACAAAAGAAAAGGACAGTACAAAATATGTTCAGAATCTAATCTTAAATAAAAATGAAAATAATCCTCGTACAAAAATAAATATTTATATATACCGACAGGTGACTAGATTCTAAAAGAGTAATTAGCATATTTTGAATTTTACTTAATATATTATTTACCAGCAATTTAAAAAAAGATAATAAATACATATTTGAACAATACAACAAAGATTTTTTTATTAAAGTATCGGGATATTGTAACTTGATAAAGGAATTCGAATGTGGAATGGTGGTAGCTAACCACTGATCCAAGAAAAGACACGTATATGTAAATAAACATGATATTAAAATGAAAAGATGTGGTATAATTTCAAATGAGATGTCTGTTTATTACAAGCTATAGCTACTGGTAGAAAAAGCTCCACTAAATCAAATTTTATCTAGGATGGGAGAGGACTTGATATCTGAAAGACAGAGAAAACACAAAATCCTTCAACATGATTTTTTTTTTATATCAATGATTCGGGAACCTTTCAATATTCTGCAACTATATAGCATCCGACAAAGGAACGAAACAGTTTTTGTTTTTTAGTGAGAATAACATTTTATCAAACCTCATTTATATTTTCAATATATTTTCAATATAAAAATAAGGAGATGTGATATAATTGTCAAATTTCAAAAAAAATAAATAGATGTAAGCAGTTATAGTCGGCTATAAAAGGTCCCGACATGAAAAATAAGAATCAATACCTTTCGAATTTAACTGACGGTCTAATTCATAATAAAACAATTTACGAGAAACATATATGACAGACATGAACCATGAACCATGTAACGACAACCACTGAACCACGGGCTCTTGACTTAAAACAGGTACATAAAGAAATTGGCAGGACGTCCACAAAATAAAAAAAAAATCGAAAAAAATGGGGTTTCAACCACCGAAATTCCCTCTCCCCGCATACCGGATACCGTCCAATGCAGGCTGCATCCATTCAAATAAAAGCTTCAAACATCAGTAACACTTTTGAGTGTGTAATTTAGTTTTAACAAAAATGATTACAATTCCAAATAATTAACTGTAGTGTAAGTTATTAAATCGTATCAGAAAAAGGAGAGAAAAATCATGTCCGACATAATAAAAATAACCAGGGATCCTATAGACCGCCCCGGGATCCTATATAACACCGTATAGCAGCTACACGATTATTAAACAAGAAGTGATCCTATAGACCCAACAGGGGATCATATAGAACGTTCTCTAGTAGATACATGATTAACAAACAACGGGATCCTATAGACAGTCCCGGGGATTCTATAGAATGCCCTCTAACAGATACATGAAAAACAAAGAACAGGGGAACCTATATAATTTCATATCTCAGATGCATATTTAAAAAAAAAAGGGGGATTCTGTAGCCCGACTAGTGGATCCTGTAGAACGCCCGATAGTATAAACATAAAAACAATCAACAGGGCATCCTGTAGACTGCCCAGGGGATCCAATAGAACGCCTTTTAATATATAAATAATAAACAAACAATATAGGGGATCCTATAGAACGTCATATAGTAGATTTATAATGTGAAGACAACAGGGAATCCTGTAGACCGCCCAGGGGATCCTGAAGAACGCCCTATAGTATGAAAAACAATCAACAAGGGGTCTTATAGAACGTCCTTTAGTAGATATATAATGTTCAGACAACAAGGGATCCTGAAGACCACCTAGGGGATCCTGTATAACGCCCTTTAGTATATACTTGATTAACAAACAAAAGGGGATCCTATAGAACGTCTTATAGTAGATATATTATTTTGAGAAAACAAGGGATCATGTAGACCGCCCAGGGGATCCTGTAGATCGCCCTATAGTATATACTTGAAAAACAAACAACAGGGGGCCCTATAGAACGTCTTATAGTAGATATATTATGTTGAGCAAACAGGGGATCCTATAGACCGTCCAGGGAATCCTGTAGAACGCCCTTTAGTATATAAATGAAAAACAAACAACAGGGGATACTTTGGAACGTCTTATAGTAGATATATATATTTTTAAACAAACGGGAATCCTATAGACCGCCCACTGGATCCTGTAGAACGCCCTTTAATATATACTTGATTAACAAACAAATACGGGATCCTATAGAACATCTTATAGTAGATATATTATGTTCAGACAACAGGGGAATCTGTAGAATGCTCTTTAGAATATACTTGAAAAACAAACAACAGGGGGCCTATAGAACGTCTTATAGTAGATCTATTATGATGAGAAAACAGGGGATCCTGTAGAATGTCTTGTAGTAGAAACATAATGTTGAGAAAGCAGAGGATCACACAGACCGACGAAGGGATCCCGTAGAAAGTCCTCTAGTAGATACATCAAAAATAAACAATAGGGTATCCTAAAGAACGTTCTATAGTTTATATATAATGTTCAAACAAAAGGGAATCCTGTCGACTACCTAGGGGATCCTATTGAACGCCCTATAGAATATACATGATAAACAAACTACATGGGATCCTATAGAACGTCTTATAGTAGATAAATAATGATGAGAAAACAGGTGATTTTTAAGAACGCCCTATTGTATAAACATGAAAAACAATCAACAGGGGGTCTTACGAACGTCCTATAGTAGATATATAATGTAAAGATAACAGGGTGTCTTTTAGACCGCCCAAGGGATCCTGTTGATCGCCCTTTAGTATATTAACAAACAATAGCGGATTCTATAGAACGTCTTATAGTAGATATATCATGTTGAGCAAACAGGGGATCCTGTAGATCGTCCAGGGGATCATTTAGAACGCCCTTTAGTAGATATAAATTTTTAAATAAACAGGGATCCTATAGACCGCCCAGGGGATCCTGTAGAACGCCCTATAGTATAAACATAAAAAACAATCAACAGGGCATCCTGTAGACCGCCCAGGGGATCCGATGGAACGCCCTTTAGTATATAAATAATAAACAAACAATATAGGGGATCCTATAGAACGTCCTACAGTAGATATATAATGTAAAGACAATAAGGGATCCTGTAGACCGCCCCGGGGGATCATGTAGAACGCCCTATAGTATAAACATGAAAAACAATCAACAGGGGGTCTTATAGAACGTCCTTTAGTAGATATTTAATGTTCAGACAACAAGGGACCCTGAAGACCGCCCAGGGGATCCTATAGAACGCCCTTTAGTATATACTTGATTAACAAAATATAGGGGATTTTTTAGAACGTCTTATAGTAGATATATTATGTTGAACAAACAGGGGATCCTGTAGAACGTTCTATAGTTTTTATATAATGTTCAGACAAAAGGGGATCCTGTAGACTACCTAGGGGATCCCATCGAACACCCTCTAGAATATACATGATAAACGACAACAAGGGATCCTATAGAACGTCTTATAGTAGATAAATAATGATGAGAAAACAGGTGATCCTTTACAACGCCCTATTGTATAAACATGAAAACAAACAACAAGGGGTCTTATGAACGTCCTATAGTAGATATATAATGTAAAGACAGCAGGGTATTCTGTAGACCGCCCAAGGGATCCTGTAGATCGCCCTTTAGTATTTACATGATTAACAAACAATAGGGGATTCTATAGAACGTCTTATAGTAGATATATCATGTTGAGCAAACAGGGGATCCTGTAGACCGCCCAGGGGATCCTGTAGAACGCCCTATAGTATATACTTGAAAAACAAACATCAGGGGATCCTGTAGAATGTCTTGTAGTAGATACATAATGTTGAGAAAGCAGAGGATCACGCAGACCGACGAAGGGATCCCGTAGAAAGTCCTCTAGTAGATACAACAAAAACAAACAATAGGGTATACTATAGAACGTTCTTTAGTTTATATATAATGTTCAAACAAAAGGGAATCCTGTAAGACTACCTAGGGGATCCTATTGAACGCCCTTTAGAATATACATGATAAACAAACTACATGGGATCCTATAGAACGTCTTATGGTAGATAAATAATGATGAGTAAACAGGTGATTCTTTAGAACGCCCTATTGTATAAACATGAAAAACAATCTTATTAACGTCCTATAGTAGATATATAATGTAAAGATACCAGGGTATCCTGTAGACCGCCCAAAGGATCCTGCAGATCGCCCTTTAGTATACATGATTAACAAACAATAGGGGATCCTATAGAACGTCTTATAGTAGATATATCATGTTGAGCAAACAGGGGATCCTTTAGACCGTCCAGAGGATAATTTAGAACGCCCTTTAGTATATAAATGAAAAACAAACAACAGGGGATACTTAAGAACGCCTTATAGTAGATATATATTTTTAAATAAACGGGGATCTTATAGACCGCTCAGGGGATCCCGTAGAACGCCCTATAGTATAAACATAAAAAACAATCAACAGGGCATCCTGTAGACCGCCCAGGGAATCCGATAGAACGCCCTTTAGTATATAAATAATATACAAACAATATATGGGATCCTATAGAACGTCCTATAGTAGATATATAAAGTAAAGACAACAGGGGATCCTGTAGACCGCCCAGGGGATCCTGTAGAACGACCTATAGTATAAACATGAAAAACGGTCAATAGGGGGTCTTATAGAAAGTCCTTTAGTAGATATATAATGTTCAGACAACAAGGGATCACAAAGACCGCCCAGGGGATCATGTAGAACGTCCTTTAGTATATACTTGATTAACAAAAAATAGGGTATCCTATACAACGTCTTATAGTAGATATATTATGTTCGGACAACAGGGGAATCTGTAGACCGCCCAGGGGATCCTGTAAAACGCCCTATAGTATATACTTGAAAAACAAACAACAGGGGCCCTATATAACGTCTTATAGTAAATATATTATGTTGAGAAAACAGGGGATCATGTAGACCGCCAAGGGGGTCCTGTAGAACGCCTTCCAGTACATACTTGAAAAACAAACAACAAGGGGTCCTATAGAACGTCTTATAGTAGATATATTATGTTGAGAAAACAGGGGATCCCGTAGACCGACCAGGGGATCCTGTAGAACGCCCTATAGTATATACTTGAAAAACAAACAACAGGGGGCCCTTTGAACGTCTGATAATAGATATATTATGTTTAGAAAACAGGGGATCCCATAGAGCGACCAGGGGATCCTGTAGAACGCCCTGTAGTATATACTTGAAAAACATACAAAAGGGGGTCCTGTAGAACGTCTTGTAGTGATACATAATGTTGGGAAAGCAGAGGATCACACAGACCGACCAAGGGATCCCGTAGAAAGTCGTCAGTAGATACATCAAAAACAAACAATAGGGTATCCTAAAGAACGTTCTATAGTTTATATATAATGTTCAGACAACAGGGGATCCTGTAGAACGTCCTTTAGTATATACATGATTAACAAACAATAGGGGATTCTATAGAACGTCTTATAGTAGATATATTATGTTGAGAAAACAGGGGATCCCGTAGACCGACCAGGGGATCCTGTAGAACGCCCTATAGAATATACTTGAAAAACAAACAACAGGGGGCCCTTTGAACGTCTGATAGTAAATATATTATGTTTAGAAAACAGGGGATCCCGTAGACCGACCAGGGGATCCTGTAGAACGCCCTGTAGTATATACTTGAAAAACATACAAAAGGGGATCCTGTAGAACGTCTTGTAGTAGATACATAATGTTGGGAAAGCAGAGGATCACACAGACCGACCAAGGGATCCCGTAGAAAGTCGTCAGTAGATACATCAAAAACAAACAATAGGGTATCCTAAAGAACGTTCTATAGTTTTTTTTTATATAATGTTCAGACAACAGGGGATCCTGTAGAACGTCCTTTAGTATATACATGATAAACAAACAATATAGGAGATCCTATAGAACTTTCTATAGTAAAAATATAAGGTTCAGACAACAGGGGATCATGTAGAACGCCCAGAAGAGCATGTAGAATGCCCTTATAGAACATGAAGCTTCATTATAAACAATTAACAGGGGAAACAAAGACCAGCACCCCCAACCCCACCACTACCACCACCCCCTCACACCTCGTAAAAGAAATGTCTAAGAACGTGTAAGCTACATGTTTTTTTTTTCAATTTGCCTACATCAAAGTACTCTGTTAAGCGGATAATAACAATATTATTAACTCCAATTATATTCAAAGCCATGGGATAACGTGCATGGGACATTTGCAAGTCTTTACAACATAATTAAGGCACCACTACTGTGTGTCATATATATGTGAAATATCATATATATCTTAAAAAGGAATATGTATTTGCTTAATGAGGGCACAATGATATATGCTACTGTAATGCGGAACATTTTCCTATTTAAGACACCATTTCACGTTGAACGTGAAATAGTTTCTGACATGAACGTTGCACGAAAAATAAAGACTTTTTGCATGGTGAACCTTTTGTGATTACTGTCCTCGTGTATATATGAACTTTTTATTTTACTTAATATTCCCTATTTAGTGTGTACACATTTATGATACAAATAATTTACAACTTTTAAAAAATTATATAAAGATATTCTGAATTTTTAAAATGCAAATAAAGGAACAACATCATTGGCCTTACCGCCTTATCATTTCTTATCACGGAAACAAAATTAAATCAATTTCGTTCTTGACCATGTTGACGATCCCTGTCTAGTGTTTGATTAAATTTTTTTAAATACTGAGCACGCAAATAAGCATTTGAATCACGAAGCACGTATAAAAATTACATATTAAGCAGAACATGTTGAACACCTATAGCTGTTTTGCACGACTGAACGTGAAATAAAAAGGTAAAAACACGTTGAACGTGAAATAAAAAAAACGCGATCACGTTCCACGAAAATAACCCTCTACCACTCTCCATGAAAGTTAATGATTTTGCATCGTCTTTTTTTAAGATAGTTTTATTTGTTAAGAAAATTCTATTTTTAGCATTAGTATTTTCTGAATCATTTAAAAATAGTCTATAAATAGAATATGCTTAATTCATGAATCATGACGTAGGGCGGTCTACGGGATCCCTTCTTCCGCTTTGATAAGCCTGCCTTTGATAAACACTACAATAATTTATGGACCTATGAACGGTACGGATAGGAAAATACGGACTGTCAATCATAGAAATGGCCTATAAAACATGTTAAAATCAATCTAAATGTTCATATAAACCCACTAAGAAGGCTATACTATTCTTCAATTATCTAAAAATCTATTTTATTGTACAAAAACTTTCATATTTAAAAAATTCACAGGGGCCATAATGCGAAACTAAACTTCTAACTGTGTATTGCTACCTAAGATATTACCTGCTGTTCCAGAATACCCGGATATTGACAGTTTGTAGCCACTGGACTCGTTGCCAACGTTGAAACTTGAGTATACTGCTTGTGCATTATTTCCATCATTATATTCCGAATCAACTCTCATGTTATATTTTCGTTGTGACAAAATGGTATGCAGATTATCATTTCCTGAAACGAATAAGATAATATTTTTCATTTATATGTCTTATCACATGTATAAAAAAAAAACATTAGTGCAAACACACGTCAGGGGCTGTGTTATTTTACTGTACTGTATTGAAGTTATAGATTTTGCAGATTGATTCTATATTCTAGTAACTATTTTATTGAACACTCGTACAAGTTTTTATAGTTTATCACAAAATTTATTATTTTCATACAAAATTTCAAACTGTGTCAAGAGTAATAGCGTGTTGCTGATGTTTCAGCATGACCAAATTCAAATATATTCTTCTCTATTTGCTGTTCATGTTAATCTATACTCTCCTGAAGGAGGATAATAAACATATATATATATATATTAAGAAGCTTGAGCATACAAATAGCATATAGCATTTTGAAATAAAACTGTAGAGAAATTTCACTCATTATTATTTTGATATTCTAAGAATCATACAACACAAGAGAAGTAAACATTTACCCATCTTACAAAAGAATGAAATTTGAAGCAGTTACTTATGGACAAGTGGCATGGACTTATATTGATTGTAATATTATGGAACACATTGAAAAGGGGGCGAAATATACCAATGGGACAGATAGAAAATAAACTAACAACGCCATGGCTAAAACATAAAAGACAAAACGACACATAATAGTACTCAAGACACAACATAGAAAACAAAAGATTAAGCAACACGAATTCCACCAAAAACGGCAAGCAGATACTGCTCCACATGTGGCATCCGTCGTGTTGCTCATGTTACTACAAACCCGGTAAATAGTCTAATTCGGTATGTCACATTCGTGGTGAAAAGGGATTGTAGTTACGACATAAGGTACATATCCGATATCATCTGTGAAACGTTTCCATAACGGTCAACCATCTCGTGATGGCGTCCATAAATTTACGAAGGGATGATTTCAATTTCACCATTTGGAACTCTTGGTTTAATATCTTCCTTGTGAGCAGCAACCCTCTATCAAGTCAATCATGATAGGAAATAAAAGCCCGGGAATATCGTTTCAACTGGGAGGTATATAATCCGTATGCTGATGGAATGTTGCTACATATAAATGGAAAGATTGCAATTGGGACTCTTAAGTCATCACATTTGTCGCAAAGATTTGTTTTCAATCGACTCGCATTATCAATTTCTATATGTAAGATGCAACTAATCATGGCACATGCTAATCCACTTAAACGTAGTTTTCGGAATGAATTATCATGTAACGCCAAACAAGAGTAGAGCCATAGATTACGTATTCAAAAATCTAATTTCAGCAAAGTATTTGACAAAGTTTAGACCACTAGAAGACAAAAAGAAAAGCAAACATGTATAAGAAATATGTTCCGAAAGACCAAAATAACAAGCTTATGTCTAGATAAAAAATCGTCATGATATATAGATATAAAATCAATGGTACCAAAGGAATCCAAATTAGGCTTCGAAATTATTTAAATACAACATTAAAGATATGCCAGAAAACCTTAGATATGCTTATGAGTCTTAAACAAAACTCTTAATTAAAAAAGAATATATGGATGCGTCATAGCGACATATAACACCAACACGTTTTAGTCAAAAGATGCATGGTATCAAGTACAATCTTGCATCAGAGTTGTTATGATGTGATAACATCAATAGCACCAATTGTTTCGCACCAGATGTGCATTTCGACCATTCTATATAAAGAATTTTAAAGACTGAATGATTTGCTGAATACTGCCACGGACAGAAGTCTTGAATTAATTCGTTTTTACTTGCATATTTGATTTAAATAGCACCATTATAATTCCTTGAAAGAGCGTTTGTGCCGACACTCAACGATTTGTTGAGTTGAATAATAAAACCTATAATTCCGGGGTTTTTGAAAACAGCAAGTTTTTTTAAGTCACAAAAGAAACTTACCTAACCAAAATTCACCGGAAATATTACCAAAACCAGTTTTGTATTCATGCCAGTTCTTTTCAAATGTTTGCTTTCCATTAAAGCGATGCTGTATTACCTTTTACGGAAGAAAATAAGTTACTTCTTATGTAAAACTATTTTCTTAACTATAAAATTTGTGTTTATGATGTGTTGCCAGAACAGCATTTCCTTGAAACTATAAGCGCCTATCTAATAAAACAACTTTAACTGTTTTTATATAACTCATTTGAAAGAAAAATACTTTTTTTCAAACATTTGTACAAGAAAAAGTAATTGGCTTTAAATGTAAGTTTGACGAATAATAAATATTTTTCACTATGGATTCAAATGTTGTTCGCACAAATGACGTTTTAAGGGGCACTAGAGCTGTCAAATTCATGGTCACCGATTTGACAAATTCTCATATTTTATTTATAACAATGTAAAACATTTATCCAAACTATCAAAAGTGTGAAATAAACAGTTTACAGAACATAGAGTCAATAATATGTAGATTCGTTTCGTGTGTAGTTAAGTCTAGATTCCATCTATCGAGTTGACTTCAGATGACCAGATAAGCGATGTAAACATGAATATACTAATTATTAGATATAAATCGATTAAACTAACACTGCAGTTGGATTTTTATAGGTCTGTTTAATTTTATTTTATACATTAAAAATATACGTTTCTCTTCGTTTTTACATGTAGAAGAAAGATAAGTAGTGGATCGAATCAGTCTTCAAATGATTAACCTTTGTTTTACTTTCAATGTTGACATTCCTTTCCTTTAAATAAACATTACACGTACAAAGCATGCGTTGTCCATCTCTACTTAAGGGGTGAAATTGAAGGTCAAATGAATACGGATTTAATGAAGTCAACTTATTGACTTGCAAGTGGATAATTCATTATCAATATTATTAAGCTTAATTTGACAAAATTGAACCATTTTGGCTGCTAAAAGCGAATTATTATTTCATTATTTCATTTTTATTATTGATTGAACAAAAACAAATCCTACTTTAGATTTGTATACATCTCGTAGCTAGTGCTCCTTTAAATGACTAAGGATGTTCCAACCCAGGAATGCATAACCTTAGCTGTATTATCAAAACCTTCTCAAAGTTCTTCAACCATTTTGGGAATCACTGATAATCCATTTTAAACGAAACGCGCGTCTGGCCTACACATTTGTAATCCTGGTATCTATAAGTTTATATACGAGTTTATACGAAGCTAAACAAATTTATAGAGAATAGAAAACATTTCCGTTAAAATAGTATATTAGGAAAAATTTCAAGTATTTAAGCGAGAACTGTCAACGTACTTATAAGGCTGCACAGTACTGCTTATTGCTTATAATTTTAATAGCTCTATAAAAACAAATTAATATCAAAAGGAAAGAGTTGAAACATATTAGAAAATAAACCAAATGATCGATGATTCATTGGAATCACAATAATAGAGCAATCTAAGAACATAAACGTACTGTCCATCCAGTTGAGCCAGCAACCATATAGCAATATACTGTTATATTGGTACCGATGACATAAATACCACTGGTGCTCCCTGTCGGAAGATCACTACAATCCGTTGGAAACTCATGGCTCTTTTCTATCAATTATAAGAGAAAATTAATATGTAACATCCTTAGAAATGGCCATTATTATATTATATTCGTTTCTGTGTGTGTTTCATTTTAATGTTGTGTTTCCGTTGTGTCGTAGTTCTCCTCCTATATTGGATGCGTTTCCATCAGTTTTGGTTTGTATCCCAGATTTGCTTTATCTCTATCGATTTATGAATTTCGAACAGCGGTATACTACTCTATATATTTATGGGTAAAATATCAATGTCCGTGAAAATTTTAGAACAAAGTTGGAACACAGTGGCGAGAGATATCATAGGGACATCCAAACTCACTAGTCAATAATAACGGACAACGATATGGCTAAAAAATCAATAAAAAATCAAACAAACAAACATCCAGACAAACAACACTTTAAAATTATTTGTTTTGACTTAAATGAAATCGTCGGTATTCTCGTTTTTCGCAGCATTTTATAATGGCGTGACACTTCCGCTTATACTGTTCAGATTGTTCTTCCCATTACCACAATAAGGGAAGAAACTGGTACGTTTTTTTGGCTTAAATACTGTATTCTTCAATCGAACATTTTATCTCGTCGTCAATGTCTTAAAAGGACACTGTAATGCTATCTATAATACAGGTTTGTAAACCATTAATTAAATGTGCAAATTTGAAAGACCTTTCCCATTACCAAAAGAATAGAAAACAACTTTTATATTCTCAGGCATTTCACTTATGTAGAAAATTGTTGATTTATCGTAGATTTATAGCTAGATAACCCGCTCACGTGTATGACAGCCACGTAAAATGAAAACGTTTTCAAAAATCAGCTTGGTTTATTTACTATTCATTTTTGTAAAAAGGAATAGCAAGATGCTCTGCAGTTCGTTTTTAACATTTGTTTTAGGTGTAATACCACCATTGATTTTTCCCTATTAGTCTTTGTTAAATTGACACTTTTAAAAACATTGTACAGTATTTACCTTTATTTCAACCAAAGAAATACTTTGCATGTGTAAAGTTTAATCCTTTCCAGTGATACAGTGAAAATTTCACACTACATTTCATTGCATATAAGAAAATAATCATCACCGGAAGTAAACAACCCAATTTTTACACTTGTATTTACTGGTTACTTGCTTTGGTATCTATGTTACCTTAACGTTCCAGAATATTTTATAAGACGATCAAATAAAAAAAGAATGATGCATTCAGACATCCAACATACATATTTACGACTCAGAAAAATTTAAGTGCATTGAAATGCAGGGTTAATTTTCTACAACTGTCAAATTCAAGGGAATATTTTTTTAGGCCTACTTTCGTATGCAACCGGATGTGGCGTACCATGATTTGGTGGTATTACACCTTTATGTAAGCATGGAATAGTTTGGTTTCATAGTTACCCAAAAAACTCATCAGTTGAATAACTTCTTTCATATGCTCTGTAAAAATAATAAAATAATGTTTTGACAGGAAAAACTGCTGTTATTTTCAAATGTAGGGTTGACTGTGTACTGAAAAATCCAACTAAGTAAACATATGTGTTGTCAGTATAAAACACTCAGGATCTCAATAATGTTTCATTCAAGCACTTGTTTCAGAGAAATATTTTCAAAAGATTAACTTCTTCAAAGTGGCACAAAACAAATGTATAAGTGCCTATGATTTTATCTTATGAAAGTGTTGTTGAAGAATTTTCAATCTAACTATATAAACCCTTCCAACATTCAACAAATGACGTAACAATAATTACATTTCGGACTTACTTATATTGTCATTTGGATTTTGAGATGACGCATTATTTGGCATTATCGCTGAAAAAAAATGTTTAGGTTTTTCAAAGTTCAGATTATGAAACATATGGCATAAAATGATATGAACAGTTATGATATAACCTGTTGTGAGGTGGCTACCCATATAATAACAAGCATTTCAAATGCTAAATAAATCAAAAACTGCAAAGGGGATATCAAGAATTTGGTGTCTAACATTCCCAATATAAAGATTTAACAACACAGTTCGGTGCACAGACCGGGCTTCAATATATATAGTACCGATATAACAGGCGAGAGGAACCGATTGTATTACTTAAAATTTCGATGAAGTTTGATGTGTGATGAAAAATGTTACATCAAAATTGATAGAATCAAGATTTGTGCTGGAAAAAAATGCAACCGAATATTTTTCAATCTGTTCCTGATTTGCTGCATAAAGTTCTATATTCTTGATATTTCAATTTGATCAGCCATACAAATTGTTTGACTCGGAAATATATGAAATAGTATATTGCATATTTCGTTGCCTAAACGATATTCACATAGAAAGTTTAGCTTTCCATCGACAAAATATCGCTGGCCTATTAGTAAAAAAATAATAGTATGTGTGTTTCCTATTATCTTTAAAAAAAAAAGGGTAGGTAGTTTTTTTTTTATTTTACCGCATTTTGTTTTACATTGAGTCTATGGAAGAGAAATTCTGACTTTAACAGTGCTTTTTGAAAAACTGGACAAACCAAAGCCAAATACATCTGGTAGAATTTTTCCAAATTGTATAAATTATTTGTCGTGATTGAATGTATGCACATTTTCTTTCGTTTTCATTTTATAAATTATGTATGTAGAACAATATCACCTTGTATATTGCTTTTAAATATAATTTACCTGTACTATTCAAAATGCATCGAAACTTAGTGTCCCATCTTCCTGAATGTAAGCAAAATGAGTACGGATGTCCCTGGAGTTTATAGCCATCCTTGCACCGAAACTTCAATCCAGCTCCGAGGTTTTTATGATTTCCGAACTTCTCATCAGAAATCGCATTATTTGCGTTTGGATTATCTACACAATCTGTTATGCGAAAGTGTACTTTTTACTAAGAATATGTATGAAAATATTTGCTTAATTCGCTGTTCTTGACTTTGATACCTTAACGGCTAATTATGACTTTGCCTTGATATAAAAACAAATCTGAAGAACACATGTTATATTTACTTTCAACCTTCAATAAGGTACATATAAATGTTATAGCAACCCAGACTTGGGTTTTCAATTTTCCATTAATCTAGTTTCCAGATCTATATTTTGTTTTGAAGTATCGAAAGTTTCTTCTTATTTTATATTTTTTTATTTTTCACGACAGTAACATAATGACGTAGATATGAGCAACTATTGGTTACCATACAATAGGCTTCAACAATAAGACTAACATAATGGAGTACAGTGAACTAAAAGGCATCAACATGACAAAAAAAGTATAGCATTGAAACAGTCTCATTTGTAAACAAAACAATAAAAGGAAAAAATGAACAAATAACGATAACCACTTAACCATTTGATGACGGACTTTCAGTTTTGAATTTTCCTCTAAGTTCGGTATTTGTGTTATTGAACTTTTCAATTAAGTCTTTTTTAAATTTTCGATACTATTAGTTTAGCTCTTTTACAACTGAGTGTTATAGTAATTTGAAGGCTGATCCCTTACAAACATGTTTAACCAAACAACATTATGTGTGTGCTAAAATCCATCCTTAAACTTTTTCAATGCCATCAACTTGAGCAATATAAAATCAACGGTACCAATTTTGTTGCACCAGATGCGCATTTCGACAATACATGTCTCTTCAGTGATGCTCGTGACCAAAATATTTGAAATCCAAAGCATATATAAAAGATGAAGAGCTATAATCCAAAAGGTCCAAAAAGTAAAGCCAAATTCGTAAAAGGAATCAGAGCTTTGCATGAGGGAGATACATTCCTTAATTTATAATAATTCCTAATATTTTGTAACAGCAAATTTCAATAACACATAAAATCCGTATTTTCATGCCAGTACCGAAGTACTGGCTACTGGGCTGGTGATACCCTCGGGGACTAATAGTCCACCAGCAGAGGCATCGACCCAGTGGTAGTAATAAAATCAACGGTACCAATTTTGTTGCACCAGATGCGCATTTCGACAATACATGTCTCTTCAGTGATGCTCGTGACCAAAATATTTGAAATCCAAAGCATATATAAAAGATGAAGAGCTATAATCCAAAAGGTCCAAAAAGTAAAGCCAAATTCGTAAAAGGAATCAGAGCTTTGCATGAGGGAGATACATATCCTTCATCATAGATCTATTAACTCGAAAATACTTTCCTATTCTAAAGATCAGTATGTACCTATAATTTCTCATACCCATACATAATCAAAAGCAAATTAAATTTTCAATTGCAAACACGTGTTGCATTATCTCAATATTGATGGCTTCAAGTCCAAACCTCTGATTGCATCATTGCTAGTTCACCATTCATATATAATTCAACTTGAATTGCCACATTATTTGTGTTGACTTTATATTGGCAGTAAAAAGTACAATTACAAAAATACCGAACTCCGAGGAACATTTTAAACGGAAAGTCCCTATAGGTTGGTTTCATATATTTCGTATGTCTAATACACAGGTGGCATTAACTCTCATATGGAGTCGCAGTAAGTATCGAATTTGTATAAATTGAACGAAATGTCTTGAAAATTGAACAAGCAATTTGGAAAAATAAATTTGTCCATAACTAAGAAAAGATCTAAGCGACATATTTGAAAATCTCCATTTACTGTATGAAAAGGGTTTGGTGATAGAACAATAATAAGAAGTAAAAGTACAATAAGTCTGTCCACAGAAAAGAAAGTTAATACATTGATTACTTACAAACTTGTTCACATCGAACTTTGTTATCTTCAAATAAACATTTGTCTCCTATAGCGCAATGGTCGGCTCGACATACTCCTGCTAAACTCTATAATTACAAAGAGAAAGTAAAAATAGATGACGGAAAACAGTTCTGAGATCAAAACACTGATTATTATGTATTTATTTTCAATCATGGAATACTTTTTGTATGTATTAATAAAATACCTATAACGTTATCAAAGGTACCAGGCTTATAATTTCATACGCCAGACGCGCGTTTTGTCTTAAAAAACTCACCAGTGACGCTCCGATCAATAAAGTTAGAGCAAGTTCAAGCGCATTGAGGACACAAAGTAATGCCAAAGGTTATAGTGATCTTTGTCTGGGATAAGAAAATTCCCGTGGAATATGTTAGAATGTTCCTCCTTCGGATAATGGGACTCAAAAGTAAATTTAAAACTAGGATTTTATAACAAAAGTGAAAATACGTATACATTTGTAGATTGATACATATTCATCCACCATCCATTCTTCAACTGATAAGAAAAAAATGATGAATGATAAATGAAATGTTTTGCAATGAAAAATTATTATAGATGTGGTATGATTGCCAATGAGACAACTGTCCACAAGAGACCAAAATAACACAGACATTAACAACCGTGCGGCCTTCAACAATGAACAAAGCCCATATTGCATAGTCAGCTATAAAAGGCCCTAATATGACAATGTAAAACAATTCAAACGAGAAAACAAACGGCCTTATTTGTATAAAAAAAATGAATTACAAGTATATTAATCCGTTCAAATGATATTCAAGTTCTATTATAAAAGGCGATATCAACTACCTAGTATTTAAAATGAAAAAGATGAATTAACGTTCAGTTTAAAAAAAAATCAAAATCGAACAAAAATGAAGATCAATGTAACGAATTTAGTTACCTCTGGCCAGGTTGATATATAGCTATACATACATCCATCTTCTACTTCCAAATCTCCCTGTGTTATTTCGCCAACAACGTCGCACATTTGCCAGTCTGGACGATAGTTAATGCCTTTACATTGTGAAGTGACCAGACATTCTCTAACACAATCTACCATACCAAGTCTCAACATTCTGCGAAGGACATTTATTGAACTGCATCGTGCAAACTCAAGTTTCCCTTGTTGTTTAAAAAATGGTTGCTTACAACTGAAGTCATTTTTGTGACAATATTCTTTCATGGAAAATCCATCTATAACAGGTAAAACGAGAAAGATACCAAACATAGACATGGTACTCTCAACAAGACACTGTCATAGCATATCAACTGTGCAACAGCTTTATACCTATTTTAAGGATAGTGCACATTTGAATTATTTATCAAAATGAAATGCATCCAAAAACAATCTGATTCAGAATGCCAAAACGATTTTTTATTTAAGAAAAACATGGATAATTGTGTAAAATATTGAGATATGTTTCAGTAGCTGTTATATTACCTAAATGTTATCATAAGTATACCGAAGGGAAAGAAAAACAGTTTTAAAGCATTGGCAATATGTTCTGTCTTTTATCGATTTTATAATTTTTTTTTTTAATTTTACGCTAAGTTAAGTTTTGTATAAATTAATATGTATATGTTATAGGAAATTTGTGAAATCAGGGATTTTGTAAAATCACTAAAATTTCAGGGAATTTAGAAAATCCCTGATTTTGACTAGTGATTTTACAAAATCCCTAATATGTTTATATTAAGAAAAACACATTTCTGAAAGAAAGTTATACTTTATTGTATTCATGGATTTAACAAAATCCTATATATATAGACCTATTTTCAGTGAGTTTGTAAAATCCCTAACAATTTCAGGGATTTTACAAAACCACTGAAACTGTTAGTGAGTTTACAAAATCACTAAATAGTCCGGTGATTTTACAAAATCCCTGGTTTTACAAATTCCATGAAACATATACATACTAAATCTAAATCTTTGAAAACATTTTTTGGGAAAATGAAAAATGAAAAATGACGAAAATACCAAACTCCGAGGAAAATTCAAAATGGAAGGTCCCTAATGAAATGACTAAGTCAAATGCTCAAACACATCAAACGAATGGATAACAACTGTCATATTCCTAACTTGGTACAGTCATTTCGTATGTAGGAATTGGTCTATTAAACAAGGTTTTAGAGCTAGATAGACCTCTCACCTGTAAAACAGTCGCTTCAAAATTCCATTATATTGATGACGATGTGAGAACACACGTGTTTAAATGTCCAAATTACGGGTACAGCAGTCAACATTGTGTTCTATTTGATAATCGAGTTCAAAAAGCATCTGAAATCAATCTTTCAATTTAATAACGTGATGAACATTTGAGATCCATCCGTCGGCCTATCTATCAATAGCTCTTTTATGGAGCCGTCGATATTCTTTTAATAAGCGGGGTTGCGTTCAATATCGTAGCGCCTACATACGGCTGGTCGTAGATTTAAGACTATTGAACGTGTATCTAGCATAGCTGCTACATAGATATTGATAGCAACTAGGCCAGCTACTCATTTGGTCGACAAAAATCAACATAACACTACGTAGCCGTTACAATATTGAACGCAACCCTGTCGATCTATTTATTTTCTACTTTTCGATATAGTTCGTACTTTTTATGCACTTATGTTTAAATTCTCCTATTTAAATGATAATTTCATTTTCTACTGTAAACAGTTAATAACATGTAATTTTATTATTCCTGCTTATGATGACCAACATGTTATATTCAATAATTCAACATATTACATATATTCCCGACGTTAAGTTGCAACATGTGAAATTTAATAAGTATCGGATCTATCGAATATATATTGTTTATAATAAATTTTAAATGTAACTCCAGTTTTTACCTTAAACGTTATGTATTCCTTATCGTTGTTTTCTTTCTTCTATAAAATAGGTTTTTGCTAATAGCCTTGCAGAGACTTGCTCATTCATTTTCCTTTGGATGATAACTTCGTGTCACACTAACATAACTATCATCTCGCCATATTTTATTGCTATACGTTTATTATCTATGCAACTTTATATAAATTATAAATGTAAAAGTTGCGTGTATATGGTTTTCAAATAATTCAGTTGATACGACATCGAGCACCTTTTTTTTTTTTTTTATCTCATTACCTGATAGTATTATCAAGCAGCGTCATTGCTATCATACAAATTAAATGCCGAACATCGTTTGGGTCAAGGTCAGGGTTATCTTTCATTCGGTATTCAGATTTTCATTATTAATTACAAATGTTATATAATTCAATAATCGTTAACTTCTTATAAATAAAGTAAAATCAAACGATAGGTATTCCATGATTATTTGTCATATTGATTCTCTCTTCCCACGAAGTATAATGGGATTCATGATGGTGAAAGTCATTCGGTTCAGATATGCTTTAGAATGACCAGAATATCTTTACGACGATGGTGACAGACATTTGCTTAACAAATCACCGATTTGACTTTCCAACATACTGTTTGACACATGTAGGCTGAAGCAGATATGGAGTTCGTGTAGTCTTGCAAAATATGGTGTACTTTGAAGTTCTAAAGAACTTCTGAATAGTTTTAAATTTCGGTCTGTTTCTGAAATTAATTATAACATAACTTTTTATTTTAAACTCTGTATACCACCATTCCCTATGTAAAATTAAGTATTTTCTAATATACATTGACGACAAAATTTCTTCCTATTTGACGTTTACATTTTCTGACGTCATGCATACGAAGCAATGAATGTATTTTTTTTTTATTTGATACATGCTTTGTGTGCATTAGTGTAAATGCTTGTTTGTTTTAAGATTAAAACACTGTGATGAATGCTGTACCCATATTTTGACCATTTTACCTATTATGTCGCATCGTTGTAAATATAACGGAATTTTATGCGACTGTCATACTAGTGAGAGGTTTAGCGGTATAAAACAAGGTTTAATTCGCCATTTTCTACATTTGAAAATGCCTGTACCAAGTCAGGATATGACAGTTGTCCATTCGTTTGGTGTGTTTTGTCACTTGATTTTGCCATTTGATTCAGGACTTTCCGTTTTTAATTTTCCTCGGAGTTCAGTATTTTTGTGATTTTACTTTTTTGTTTTAATTCGATTACCTATGGAAAGTCTTTGTGTGCAGTATTTGACTGCAAGCTATACATCGTTCTTATCCACAGCCCTCACAGCAGTCTTCTGACGACGAGCTTAATTTAGATCATAAATCAGTCCTCATCAACATACTTTTGGGTATTGTATGTCTACGGATAGTCGGTACGGTTGACCTGGAAAGGAGAGTTCGAACGACGTCGATACATTCTTCGATGAGTTCTAGATTTACCGCAGTGGAAAAACTAACTAGAGGCTCTAAAGAGCCTGTGTCGCTCACCTTGGTATATGTGAATTTAATAAAGGAAACAGACAGTTCATGACAAAATTGTGTTTAGGTGATTGTGATGTGTTTGTACATCTTACTTTACTGAACATTCTTGCTACTTACAATTATCTCTATCTATAATGAACTTGTCCGTGTAGTTTCAGTGAAAATGTTAGTAAAAATTTACAAATTTTATTAAAATTGTTAAAAATTGATAATAAAGAACAATAACTTCTTAGGGGGTCAATTGACTATTTTGGTCATTTTGACTTATTTTTTAGTCTTAAATTGCTGTACATTATTGCTGTTTACAGTTTATCTCTATCTATGATAATATTCAAGATAATAACACAAAACAGCAAAATTTCCTTAAAATTACCAATTTGAGGGCAGCAACCTAACAACGAGTCCGATTCATCTAAAAAATTCAGGGCAGATAGATCTTGACCAGATAAACAATTTTACCCCTCCACAGATTTGCTCTAAATGCTTTGGTTTTTGAGTTATAAGCCAAAAACTGCATTTTACCCCTACGTTCTATTTTTAGCCGTAGCGGCCATCTTGGTTGGTTTGCCCGGTCACAAAACACAATTTTTAAACTAGGTAGCCTAATAATGATTCTCCCTATGTTTGGTAAAATTTGGCCAAGTAGTTTCAGAGGAGAAGATTTTTGTAAAAGATCATGGAGATTTACGAAAAATGGTTAAAAATTGACTATAAAGAGCAATAACTCATAAAGGGGTCAACTGACCATTTTGGTCCTGTTGACTTTTTTGTAAATCTCACTTTTCTGAACATTAATGCTGTTACAGTTTATCTCTATCAATGATAATATTCAAGATAACCCAAAACAGCAAAATTTCCTCAAAATTACCAATTTGAGGGCAGCAACCTAACAACGAGTCCGATTCATCTAAAAAATTCAGGGCAGATAGATCTTGACCAGATAAACAATTTTACCCCTCCACAGATTTGCTCTAAATGCTTTGGTTTTTTAGTTATAAGCCAAAAACTGCATTTTACCCCTACGTTCTATTTTTAGCCGTAGCGGCCATCTTGGTTGGTTTGCCCGGTCACAAAACACAATTTTTAAACAAGGTAGCCTAATAATGATTCTCCCTATGTTTGGTAAAATTTGGCCAAGTAGTTTCAGAGGAGAAGATTTTTGTAAAAGATCATGGAGATTTACGAAAAATGGTTAAAAATTGACTATAAAGAGCAATAACTCATAAAGGGGTCAACTGACCATTTTGGTCCTGTTGACTTTTTTGTAAATCTCACTTTGCTGAACATTAATGCTGTTACAGTTTATCTCTATCAATGATAATATTCAAGATAACCCAAAACAGCAAAATTTCCTTAAAATTACCAATTTGAGGGCAGCAACCTAACAACGAGTCCGATTCATCTAAAAATATCAGGGCAGATAGATCTTGACCAGATAAACAATTTTACCACTCCACAGATTTGCTCTAAATGCTTTGGTTTTTGAGTTATAAGCCAAAAACTGCATTTTACCCCTACGTTCTATTTTTAGACGTAGCGGCCATCTTGGTTGGTTTGTCCGGTCACAAAACACAATTTTTAAACTAGGTAGCCTAATAATGATTCTCCCTATGTTTGGTAAAATTTAGCCAAGTAGTTTCAGAGGAGAAGATTTTTGTAAAAGATCATGGAGATTTACGAAAAATGGTTAAAAATTGACTATAAAGAGCAATAACTCACAAAGGGGTCAACTGACCATTTTGGTCCTCGTGACTTATTTGTAAATCTTACTTTGCTGAACATTATTGCTGTTTACAGTTTATCTCTATCCATAATAATATTCAAGATAATATCCAAAAACAGCAAAATTTCCTTAAAATTACCAATTCAGGGGCAGCAACCCAACAACGGGTTGTCCCATTCATCTGAAAATTTCAGGGCAGATAGATCTTGACCATATAAACAATTTTTCCCTCATGTCAGATTTGCTCTAAAGGTTTTGGTTTTTGAGTAATAACCAAAAACTGCATTTAACCTTCATGTTCTATTTTTAGCCGTGGCAGCCATCTTGGTTTGATGCTGGGTCACCGGACACATTTTTAAAAATTAATACCCCAAAGATAATTGTGGCCAAGTTTGGATTAATTTGGCCCGGTAGTTTCAGAGGAGAAGATTTTTGGAAAAGATCATGGAGATTTACGAAAAATGGTTAAAAATTTACTATAAAGGGCAATTACTCCTAAAGCGGTCAACTGACCATTTTGGTCATGTTAACTTATTTGTAAATCTCACTTTGCTGAACATTATTGCTGTTTACAGTTTATCTCCATCTATAATAATATTCAAGATAATAACCAAAAACAGTAAAATTTCCTTAAAATTACCAATTTAGGGGCAGCAACCCAACAATGGGTTGTCTGATTCATCTAAAAATTTCAGGGCAGATAGATCTTGACCTGAAAAACAATTTTACCCGGTGTCAGATTTTCTCTAAATGCTTTGGTTTTTGAGTTATAAGCCAAAAACTGCATTTTACCCCTATGTTCTATTTTTAGCCATGGCGGCCATCTTGGTTGGTTGACCGGGTAAAAAAACACAGTTTTTAAACTAGATACATCAATGATGATTGTGGCCAAGTTTGGTTTAATTTGACCCAGTAGTTTCAGAGGAGAAGATTTTTGTAAAAGTTAACGCCGGACGACGGACGACAGACGACGGACGATTGACGACGACGGACGACGGACACCAAGTGATTAGAAAAGCTCACTTGGCCCTTCGGGCCCGGTGAGCTAATAACAAAATCTGAAAGACTGAAGATGGCCTCAACAATTATTCATTTATTATTCAGTCTATTAAGGTAGCACACTACAAAGATTTTGTTACTACCAATCACTAACCTTTAAAAGACTGTAACTTTCTTATCAATGCATAAAAACAATAAAAGAGGCAAATATAGATAGATACAGGATAAATCTTTTAAATGAATGCAATTTTTGTATTATGCAATCATTATGTAATCAATTATTTTGTAATTAGTGGCAATATATCGATCATTTCACTTGAATGAATTAAGCTCTATCATCTCTTTAACTATACAGAAAATTTTAACGAAATCTTAAGCAACACATCATGGGCTTCAAAAGGGTGTCCCAAATTGTCCCTATTGTATTCCTTTCTCTTATTGATCTCTAATTAGTGTAAACATCCTAACAACATAAAAGAAGATAATGTTTAATTAGGTGTTAAATTTGTTATATACATTCTATCTGAAATCTGAGACACCCGTTTTTAGATAATGGCCATAGGAACAATATATATAATAATCAACCCACTAGGAATACCGTGGAAATTTGGTGAAAAATATTTTAGACACAGTTAACATTGTAATTGGTTGCATAATTGTTGCATAATACTAAAAATTGCCTTTATTTGAAAGAGTTATCTGTTGGCTATCCAAAACTACTACTTTTATAAATTTTTAAGCATAATTAAGAAAGTTTTAGCATTTTAAAACTTGGTAGTTGGAGTTATTAAATCTTTGTCTTATGCTACCTCAAGAGCTTTTCAGATCAAAATGACCGTTTCTGGTTAAAAAATGGTTTGCTAGTATTTTTTTAAAGTGGCACATTTACTGGGTTTGAGGAATCCATGTACGTGTTTCCTTTTAAAACTGTCCTGGAATTTCGATATCTTCTTGTTTCTCATCTGAGTCAACACTATTTATGTTTCCTGAGTGTTAATGTTGTCCTTTACTTGTTAGAAAATTGTTCTTTCGCCCTGATGGATATATCTAAATTGTTAAGATATTCTTTCAATTGTAAGTTATCAACTCTGTCCGGGACAGAATAACGTCCTTTTGATAAAAAATCTGATATTAACACTTTAATTCTGTCAGGGATAGAAATAAAGTCCTTTTGATTTAACTCTGACATAAAGACTTCCTTTTTAGCTCACCTGGTCCAATGGGACAAGTGAGCTTTTCTCATCACTTGTCGTCCGTCGTCCGTCGTCATCGTCCGTCGTTGTTAACTTTTACAAAAATCTTCTCCTCTGAAACTACTGGGCCAAATTAAACCAAACTTGGCCACAATCATCATTGGGGTATCTAGTTTAAAAATGTGTGGCGTGACCCGGTCAACAAACCAAGATGGTCGACATGGCTAAAAATAGAACATAGGGGTAAAATGCAGTTTTTGGCTTTTAACTCAAAACCCAAAGCATTAAGAGCAAATCTGAATGGGATAAAATTGTTTATCAGGTCAAGATCTATCTGCCCTGAAATTTTCAGATGAATCGGACAACCCTTTGTTGGGTTGCTGCCCCTAAATTGGTAATTTTACGGAAATTTTGCTGTTTTTGGTTATTATCTTGAATATTATTATAGATAGAGATAAACTGTAAACAGCAATAATGTACAATAAAGTAAGACATAAAATAAGTCAACATGACCAAAATGGTCAATTGACCCCCTAAGGAGTTATTGTACTTTATAGTCAATTTATAACAATTTTCATTAAATTTGTAAATTTTTACTAACGTAGCAAAGTACGATTTACAAATATTTCAACATGACTAAAATGGTCAGTTGACCCCTATAGGAGTTATTGCCCTTTATAGCCAATTTTTAGCCATGTTTTGTTAATCTCAGGAATCTTTTACAAAAATCTTCTCCTCTGAAACTACTAGGCCAAATTAATCCAAACTTGGCTACAATCATCTTTGGGGTATCTAGTTTAAAAATTGTGTGGCGTGACCAGGCCAACCAACCAAGATGGCCGCCATGGCTAAAAATAGAACAGGGGTAAAATGCAGTTTTTGGCTTACAACTCAAAAAGCAAAGTATTTAGAGCAAATCTGACATGGGGGTAAAATTGTCAAGATCTATCTGCCCTGAAATTTTCAGGTGAATCCGACAACCCGTTATTGGGTTGCTGCCCCTGAATCGGTAATTTTAAGGAGATTTTGCTGTTTTTGGTTATTATCTTGAATATTATTATAGGTAGAGATAAACTGTAAACAGCAAAAATGTTCAGCAAAGTAAGATTAACAAATAAGTCAAATGACCAGAATGGTCAGTTGACCCCTTTAGGAGTTTAGTAAATTAATCCAAGCTTAGCCACAATCATCTTTGGGGTATCTAGTTTAAAAAATGTGTGGCGTGACCTGGCTAACCAACCAAGATGGCCACAATGGCTAAAAATGGAACAAAGGGGTAAAATGCAGTTTTTGGCTCATAACTCAAATGCATTTTGAGCAATCTGACCACTTTTAAATTGTTTATCAGGTAAAGATCTATCTTACCTGAAATTTTTAAATGGATCGGACAACCTCTTGTTAGGTTGCTGCCCCCTGAATTGGTTATTTTAAGGAAATTTTGCCGTTTTTTATTATTATCTTGAATATTATTATAGATAGAGATAAACTGTATACAGCAATAATGTACAGTAAAGTAAGACATAAAATAAGTCAACATGACCAAAATGGTCAATTGACCCCCTAAGGAGTTATTGTCCTTTATAGTCAATTTATAACAGTTTTCATAAAATTTGTAAATTTTTACTAACATTTTCCACTGAAACTACGGGGCCAAGTTCTTTATAAATAGAGATAATTGTAAGCAGCAAGAATGTTCAGTAAAGTAAAATGTACAAAAACATCACCATCACGAAAACACAATTTTGTCATGAATTCATCTGCGTCCTTTGTTTAATTTTCACATAGACCAAGGTGAGCGACACAGGCTCTTTGGAGCCTCTAGTTTTCTTATATCTACAATATCGTTCACGAGCAATTGGCAACTGGTTTTCACGACGCCCTCTGAGAAGCCTTGTAGATGTGTTGATGAGGGTTGATTTATCATATTAACATCTTACTACTGGCCAAATGAAGTCCTTGTGTGACTTCAAATATTCACGTTTTATTCAGATGTGTTATCTCTCAATCGATTTATGACTTTTGAACGCCTGTATACTACTGTTTCCTTTATTTGTTTACCAACAGGAACATCATCTGAGAAGCAGTATACTCACTACAATTGTTATGTGTACCCTCCTTATAGAAGCAGAGCTACACATAAGACAATCCAAAAAGAGTCCTGCACTCAATTCGTCCATCTGAAAATCAAAACTCAGCGGATATTATCATGTGTTAGTATCGAATAGAAATATGCAATCGGACTTTTCTCTATAGAACTGAAAATATCCATTTAAATACAGTCTACCGAACTTGGAAGAGCTTCTAGCTTGTTTCCCAACAAAAAAGGGGGAATGGCAGGTCTGCTACCGGTATACACATTTTGAGGAACAATACATTTTGGTCACTTAGTATACAGAGAAATCGGCCTTTATCGTATTTGTATTGACACTCGGAGTAAAATATGGAAATGGATGCAGTTTGAAATTTCCGGGGAAGCATAGAAAGCTTTAATAACAGTTGAAAAACTGGAAATTGAAATTCGACTTATCTATCTCTCACAGGCGGCGGCCACTGAAGAAATGTTATACACTTTGTGCAAACCCAGTTTGCCCTGTATACAAACTAGCGAAAGAAAATCTCTACATTTTTAACTAAGTTTAAACAACTCTGGGAGATGTTCTAATGACCTAATAAGTCCCATTAAAACAGAGTAACAGTTATATATTGATAAAATTGGAATCCATCAATGGAAAACTAAGATTCAAAATATGGACACCTAATGGCTATGGTACGCCCGAACCACTTCACTTGCGATTAATCTAGATAATCTTAAGGGGGTTCTTAAGATTAAGTAAAAGGTGGTTAAAGCGTGACATGAACACCCAAAGCAACTGTATTAATTGTAGAAAATTAGTGGGCACAATATTTCAAACTTGTGGATTATTTTCTGAATATTGTTGAATCAATTTCTAGCACTTTGAGTTAAGAATTACATCAACAGACGTTATCACAGTAAAAAACTCAAACATAATTTAGCAGGATCATTTGTCTCATGCAGACTTGAATTTAAACATTACTTTTCAGATTTGAAAATAGTTGTGTGTATAAAATACAGTTATTTGTGAGAGTATACGAACCTCAGTGAGGACAGTTTAAATATACATGCACTTGTTGGTATTTTTGTATTCGGAAGTCGAAGAGCTATAAAACGTAAATAGGGATCTTATTATATTCAATAAACTATAATAAAATTGAGAATGGAAATGGGTAATGTGTCAAAGCGACAACAACCCGACCATAGAGCAGACAACAACCGAAAGCCACCAATGGGTCTTCAATGTAGCGAGAAACTCCCTCACTCTGAGGCGTCCTTCAGCTGGCCCCTTGAAAAATATGCATACTACTACAGTGATAATGGACGTCATACTAAACTCCGAATTATAAACAAGAAACTAATACCAAAAATCATACAATACTAACAAAGGCCAGATGCTCCTGACTTGGGACAGGCGCAAAGTTGCAGCGGTGTTAAACATGTTTATGAGATCTCAATCCCCCCCTTACCTCTAGCCAATGTAGAAAAGTAAACGCATAACGATACGCGCATTTAAATTCAGTTCAAGCGAAGTCCGAGTCCGATGTCAGAAGATGTTACAAAAGAAAATAAATAAAATGGCAATAATACATAAATAACAACAGACTACTAACAGTTAACTGACATGCCAGCTCCAGACCTCAAGTAAACTGATTGAAAGATTATTTCTTCATCATATGAATATCAGGCACAATCCCTTCCGTTAGGGGGTTAGTATCATACTATCATAAAATATATGAGAAGAACATAACCCGTGTTATGACAACAACTGTTTAAAAAAAATGTGTTTAGTTCCGATGCAAAGACCCTATAAGTGAATCAATATTAAAGCCAAAATATGCAATCTTTAATGACCTGACAACAGTATCGTAACTATGTCCCTTCTTAGTAAGTCTGTTTAAAGATTTTGTAAGCTTTTGAGGTGAATATTGACATTGTTGTGCTTTGTAAAGAATATTACAATAAATGATTGGATCGCATGATGAGTTATATTTACGAAGTATTTCCGTATACCGATGATCAAATTTAGTAAATGTTTTGACTAGTTTGTGATATCGAAAACCCTGGTGTAATAATTTTTCAGAAAAAACAGAAATTTCTCTAGCTAAAATCGTATACGTTGTTACATACACGAGCGAATCGTACAGATTGAAATATATAAACACCATAAGATGGTGACAAGGGAACGTCACCATCTAAAAATGGATAATTAATGATAGGAAATGAAAAATCATCTCTTTTATCATAATTTTTTGTATTAAGCTTCAGAAAGAGCAGTGGTCATTGTTAGTATTAGCTTTATTTAAAGTAAGTTCAACAGGCCGATAAATTTCTTGAGTATACATACTGAAGTCGTCATTATTGAGAGCTTATATATCATCCAAATACCTAAAAGTATTGTTAAATTTTTGTTTCAAATGTTGTTTCGATGGGTCTTTGCTAATGTTCATAAATTGTAACTCATAACAATACAAAAACAGGTCCGCAATTAGTGGTGGACAGTTAGTCCCCATTGGAATTCCAATAAATTAACGATACACAGAACTCCAAACCGAACAAAGAGTGTTATTAAGTAAAAATTCAAGAGCATATATAGTATCAAAGCATGTCCAATTGACATAGTTCTTTTGTTTATTGCTACTAAAAAAAATAACAAAAAAATGAACATATGTACTCGCATTCTGATTTTTTAAATGCCCAGTTAATTATAGGGATGTGTTCATCCTCAATATGCATGAAATATTTGCCACTGGACGTTAAGCAACCAACAATCAATCATTCAATTAGGGATGTGATTTTTTTCTTAATAAGAATATGAGGCAAAATGGTATATAGGGTAGACAAATCAGAACTTTGAACAGATTCAAAATAACCTAAATATGCATGCAATTTATCAAGTACTTTCAACGAGTTTTTGACACTCCAAAAGTAATTAATTCCACTATTTTCAAAGGCCTTATTTGAACAATTTATTATCAGTTTTTTTTTATTGTACCAAGTGTACTAGTAAGTAAAATAGACAATTAAGTAGGGAACAATGACTTGAAGATGAAATAAATCTATATGTGTAAGGTTTTTTTTTGTAGCTTCGGAAGCCAGTTCATAGTTTGGACTTCATGATCTTTCATTGTTTTCATTGTATTTGGTTCTGCTTGTAAAGAAGTAGTAACTGTTAAAACTTTAAAGTTTGTGTTTGTATATATATCCAGATGTCGTTTTATATAAGACTTAGAGCCTTCAGTGTATATAAAAACTTGTCAAGGCGGACTGCTTTAAATATCTTCCTTCCTAGTTCATCGATATAATAAGAAAGGGGCCCTTGTTATATTGTATAAGTGACTGATTTTACCCGTTTTCGCCCCGTATCTACTGGTATCTTCCTCACCTAACCACACGAGGAAGATATACAGCCTAAAGAAGAAGATGCTGGCAAGAAACATGCTAATTTTTGTCCATTTCATATATTATCATATGGAACTGTTGTCTATATTTAAAGGAGTTTTTGTCAAAACTTTTGTTAGCTATGGCAAGGACGTATGTTAGTTATACGTCCTTGGTCATTGGTTTATTTCACGTGTTTTACTACTATGAACAATTTTCCGTAATTTCAACCTTGTCCGTGACCGAAACCGATTTCCAATTAAAATTTTCATCACAAAAATGGCGCATTTAGTTGAAGATGTTGATCGATGAAAATGTGTTAGAGATTTGTTTTATGTAACAGCCCATAAATTGGTAAAAATCGTACATTTTCTGACATTTAAAAAAATACTTTATCTTCCAATATTGACATTTTTAACAATGAAAGGGAAACACAAAAATAGTCCAGCAAAGTAAAAAGTTGAGACAATCCGGTTTGTTTACATAAGTTCTATATTTACATCATCATGTAGAACTGAAAGTTACTGATCATTAGTCAGGAAACTTCATTTGGGAAACCATAAGTAGTAACAAAGATTTCATTTTGCATTTGCTTTTTATTTTGTGGGAAAACACAGATTGTTTGTAAGTTTCTGATACTCATACTGTAAGTAAAATTCTTAGCTTTAGGTTGTACTGATCAGTAACATAAAGTTAACAGATGAAAAAGTATTGGTCTTGTCTCCGTATAATCATCTTTATAAGGATCACCACCATGAGTTAAGTCGTTTTAAAGGAAGCATTTGAGCTTGTATCGGTACAGATTGATGTGACCATCTTTTACCAATTCTTTAAACATGTTAAAGAAGTTAAAGAATGATCTGTAGCCTCTTAAAATACTTCATGACTATTTACTTCTTTTTTCATTGTTTATGTCAGTAACTGACACATCTGTGTAGGTCGCAGTCCAGTGTATCTGCGCACCTAAGACTTATGACTTCACTTCATTCAACTGATAAAAGTACCAATTATCTGATAATTTTGTTTGAACATAAATAATTATTCATAAAAACTTTGATTTCATAAAAACATTAATCTTCTGTTTGTATGGTTTCATCCTCTGGATTTTTTGTAATGTGTGTCCAAAATTAGGGAAACCCCTGTTCTGAGAGTTCCTCCAATGTCTGGTGATTTCGCGCATGCCTTTCAAAAATAGCTTATTTGGAAAAAAGGAACGATTTTATACTATGAAATACAGCTCAGTTTAATTTGTACCAAACACACTTCCAAGGATGAAGAGTAAAAATTATTTAAATCTGATATTAATTTGACGTAAACATGGTAAATGAAACTAATTTTATCTGATCATCATGATCATGCTGATGGTGTAATTTTTTTAATGGAAATTGGCCAAATATGGTAAATCACTGGATTTCATTTATTAATTTATTCTTGAACTTATCAATTTTATTCTTTTTTATCCCTTTCGGAAACAATAACAAGAACGATTTTGTATGTGTTACTGTGTTACTGTGTTGAAATGAAGAAATCAGCTAATGCATGATAAAACGGGCCGGTCGGACACTGTAAATTTATAAATGTGTAATTGCACTGACTGATACATGTACTGTACATATACACGCTCTGTAAAGGAATTGAAGAAACATGAGCATAATGAGCAAAACATTTTGTTTGTTTATGAAAAGTAACATGAAAGCTGAGTAAATATATATATGAAAAATACAAAGAAGGAAAGTGAGAAAAATAAATATTAATAATAACCTACAAAAAACAACGATATCCTAATAACATGTATAAGAGGGTCATAGACTAATAAGGAAAATATGATTTTGGTGGTGCTCTGTCTTTATGCAATGTGCATGTACATGTATACAAAAACATATATACACTTAGTTTATCAAAGAATAGGCAATCAAGGGCAATATTATAGCAGTTGTATTTGTCTGAAGACTCTGAACAATGCTGAACTCTCCTCTCATGCCAATGTACAATGTAGGAAAGCCCAGCAAATTTTTGAGGTCCACTAGCTTTTTATTGCTGTTAATAGTGAAGTTTAACTGACTTTTAATTCACTATTTTGTCTAGCACCTTCTTATACTCACACACTTAAAGAATAGTCACTTCTTCCTTCAAACAATGTATAATAAAATATCAGTTTGTTATTTATTGACTGAATATTTTGCGTTTTATAACAAATATAATTCTATGACTGAAATGAGGTCATTATAAGAAATGAGCGATTTGTACACATGTATTTTGTTTGATGAATGCTACATTGTAGCTTATTACTGGTGATAATTATGATCTGATGCATAATCTAAAATAAGATACAACTAACACATCAATAGAGGCAAATATCCACCAGGGTCCAAATGACATGGATGTTAGCAACTACATATTGAAGGTCACTGCACAGCCGTCAACAAAGAGCAAAAATCATATCATATTGTCAACTTACTAGATGAATTGCAAGATAAATATATGTAAAATCTTATATTTTAGTTGATGTTCATGAGAAGAAGTAAAAGAAATATGTCAGTTTCTCCACAGAGTAAAGGTCTGGTTTCAACTCACCAAGGTAAATATGTCAGTTTCTTTATAGAGTAAAGGACTGGTTTCAACTCACCTAGGTAAATATGTCAGTTTCTCCACAGAGTAAAGGACTGGTTTCAAATCACCAAGGTAAATATGTCAGTTTCTTTACAGAGTAAAGGACTGGTTTTAACTCACCTAGGTAAATATGTCAGTTTCTCCACAGAGTAAAGGACTGGTTTCAAATCACCAAGGTAAATATGTCAGTTTCTTCACAGTGTGACATGATATTTAAATCTGGTAAGTCAAATTAGAATTATTGCCACTGTTATGAGGGTGGTAATTGGGATACCTTCATCACAAATAACGGTAAAAAATTTTGCCTGATTGGTCACCTCTCCCACAGAGGACTGGTCAATCAAAATCCCTGTTTCCTGAAGAGTTTGTAGTGAGTTATGACTTCAGGCCCTTATAATAAGGAGAGAGTGATTACAGGAAAGGACTGAACTATTCTGGTTAGTTTGCCCTCTAACATGACAAGGGAAATAACTCCAACTAAAATTTTGTCGACTGAAAATTTTCTGGTATTAAATACTTTAAAATTCTATTTTAATCAACTACCAACTAGAACTAAGTATCTTTTATATATGATATATGAAATTTTTTACACTTACAAATATGATTGTTCTTAATATGCCTAAAAATGCAATATTTTCACTGGTAGGCAAACAACGATCAACCAAACTTATCAAAAAAACTTCATATTATATTTAAGAAGGAAAATAATTTATGTGATTAAAAATGAAATGTTTGCCTATTTCAGGAGGTTTTGATTGGGACCAGTATTTGAAAGACTGTGAGGCAGAAGCTGCACCTCAAAGCTGTTTTAAGCAGGTACTTATGAGATAATACAAGATTTAACTTATTACACAAACAAGAATATCATTGTAAACAACTCCCTATATGACTGAATTGTCATCCAAAAATATAAAATCTTTCAAACAGATCCAAATTAGTTTCAGTTTTCTGTTTCTATCATAAATAGAAACAAAAAATAAACCTAATTTTAGATACTGAAACTAGCTATAGTTTATTCTGCATTTTCAGTGAGTAAGTGTGTCTTTGAAATCTTTTAACAGTGCTTTGTATTTAAGAAATGTGTTTTTGAATACGATTTAGCGGTGACAAATCTTCCCACTTAGTTTACACTTAAAGTTTTATAAAAGATATATAATATTTCTTTCCATATTCAGTAAAGTAAAGTTTTCACAGGTTTCCTTTCAGAGTGCAGAACCATCTGATAATGAGTTCCAGGTTAATATGAAGATAGAAGCTGTAGACCCTAGGAATCTGACGTCAATATGTGTAGCCACTGTTGTAGGAATGATTGGACCTCGGTTGAGACTTCGATTGGATGGTAGTGATAATAAGAATGATTTCTGGAGGATGGTTGATTCATCTGATTTACATTCTATCGGTTACTGTGAGAAACATGATGGCCTTCTACAACCACCATTAGGTTTGTAAATATACACAAGTTCAACAAATTATTAATATTAAGAATCAACCACAAGCTCTACAAAACACTGGCATTTAAATTTACATAAGATAAGATTCTTCCAAGATAGAACAAGTTCAAACGCCTACAGCCTATCTTTCTTGCCGAGGACCATTAGGGATTGGAACAACCTACCAACCTCAGTCTCATCAGCCAACACTGTTGAGGGATTCAGAGCTGCCCTAAAGGCATGTTCTGAAAGGAAGCAGGAAACACCAGTTGTAAATAATTTTAATTGTATAATATTGCGAAAGTTTTAAATGTAATTCGTAAAAAGCCAAGAGAGAACTCTCTGTGTTGCCTGACACTGTGTAAAGTTTTTGCGTGGAACCAATAACATTCAGTTTTGAATCCTATTCCTTACCTGGAAGAAGAAGAAGACAATTTAAATACTTTCTAGTCACACCAGTAGACAGCAAAATGAATGAGTTCATTAATGTAGGACATAGACATTTTGTTTTTAATGTTTCCTAAAACTTTTTTTATTCTGAATTAAAAGCAATTGTTACATTGAATTCTTTAAAAATATTTGATGTTGCCTATTTGTCAGAATTAGTATTTCTCTTAAATTGACCAAATGCTGTTGAATAGGATTTACTATATAGCTATGCACTTGTGAATTGTGAAATGATCAAACATCTCCAGAGAATAGAAAAGGTAATTGAAATGTTTAATGTAAATTTCAGGCTTCAGAATGAATCCCTCTTCGTGGCCATCATTCCTACAGAAAACACTTACTGGAGCAGTCGTAGCACCTGACAGTTGTTTTAAAAAGGTAGGTTTTGTTCAGGAAATCTCTGTGTGATTCTTGATTTGGTCTTAATAATGCTCTCATGTGTTCAATTATTGCCATATTTTTATAAAACTTATAGCATAGCTTTAAACTATCTATGTCTTGGACAAGTTCAAATATCAGTGTTGATAAACCAAATGATAAGAGCTATGCCCCTTTGAAATATGAATTGCATTGTAGTTTAAAAGGAAGTTATTAATTAGCCTTTTTGTATGCACTCTCACATGTACAATATTTTTATGAAATTATACCAAATCTTTATATAAGGCAATGTATTTAACAGTTTCCAAAATCATTGTCAATCAACAATTCTTCAAAGAGTTATGCTACTAAGAAACATTCATGTATTTTATTGAAAATTTCATTGCATTTGCTGTCAAGCCTTGAATTCTCTCAGATATTTAAATAAAAACAATTTAAGAACGTTGCCCTTGGACAGATAACATGTGCAATGTAGAGGACATCAGAACTCTGTTCTCTTATAATTATTTATTTTACAGGAACCATCTACTCCAAAAAATAATGAATTTAAAATTGGTCAAAAATTAGAAGCTGTTGACAGAAAGAATCCTCAGTTACTTTGTCCTGCTTCTGTTGGTGCTGTTAATGGTGACCAGATACATGTTACATTTGATGGATGGAGGGGTGCGTTTGATTATTGGTGTAGATTTGACTCCAGAGATATATTTCCTGTTGGTTGGTGTAATGCAAGTGGTCATCCTATACAACCACCAGGACAGAAAGGTATTTATCTTAAAAATCATAAATTTAAAAAAAAATCATTCTCCTCAAGATATTGCTAACATTTTTCATAGTCTATGGTTATGTGCTTTGATGGAAATTGATGTAGGTTCCCTATGGCTAGGAAATGTCTGAGGCTATATCTTCACTTACCATGCAGGGAAGTATTGTTTCAAAATTTACCTTTGACTGATGGATATATATATATATATATATATATATATTTATGACCTGTAATACAACATTTTGACCATCATGTGTTAATATGATTTTGTAACATGTAATTGTGAATATTGTTGGTTTTGTTGACAGCACACATTCAATTATTCAACTAATATTATCATCTAAAAAGACCAAATTTCAACAGGTTTCTAAGTGTCAGAGCTATATATTTTGATTAAGAAAGAAAAGACTGATATTTTCATGGCTTAGACAGATTTTTATTTGTCGCTGATTTATTTCTTCGTTTTCTAGGTTCTAGTAAATATAAAGGAAACAGAGGGGTAAAAGAATCCACACCTACTCCCTCACTACCAAGTCAGAGTGGATCCTCTCCCTCTCCTAGTCCTAATCAAGATAAAACCCTGCCCATGTCTCCAAAGAAGGAACCAGAGTCAGCGGTACAAGTCACAGAACCAGACACAAGTTCTCCTAGTCTTACAACAGGTAACCAGATATTTCAATCAATCAATATAATAAGCTGTATTTCTTATGACACTTAAGTATTACTAGTGAATTGCGTTGGTATGAATCAAGCAAGAAAAATCGAGAACACATCAATGTGACAGCAATCTAAATAATCCAGTTAAGAGAAAGGAAAGATCTAGAGATCTTTATTGATGGCAATTTGTAAGCCCCTAGTTTGTGTGTTTAGTATCCCCTCTATAATAACCTCAGTTTATAAAGTTAGGATATATGTATTCAAAGAGAAAACATATCATTATTTAAAACATGGAAGTGTGTCTTTAAGTAAACAAAAATATAATATCACAAAAAGTCATATAAAACTAAAATATTTAAAAAAATATTTGCAAAATTTGAAAATAAATAATAATAGAAGGAGTTAAATTACCAGCAATTTATTGAAAACATAACTTAATAAAAAGGCTTAAGGGAAAGTCAGACAAAATCTATAGTGTTATTGTATCATGTTGGTTAATAAAACTGTAGTCAGTAAAACAATTCTATGATTTTATGTTGATATTTTATTGAAATATTTCAGTTTGTGTATTTGTAAATCACAATTGTTCTTGTGGAGGTTACTTACATCCTAGGAAAGTCAGTCATCTTCCAAGTCAGTATGGACCAGGGGCTATTGCCAAGGTGATGAGGGAAGTGGCCCAGGCCTGTATAGATTGTGCCTTACAGGAAAAACAGGTGTACAACATGATGAGAGAGGGGAGTGGAAAAGTTATTGTCACAGGTATGATTGATTGTGTATGATTCTGTTTTTACACTGTGATTAGTCTAGGCTTATTGTAATAGCTGACTTTTAGGCCTCAAGGAAAACTAAAGTCGCTTTGCTAGGGTTCAAGATATATTTTAATCAGTAACGTAAAACACCCTGTAATAACAATATAATAAAGTTATACTAATTTTACAGATCAAAAATTAAATTAGTAATACACATAATAAGTATAATATTCTTTCATTACATATAATGGTATTATACAAAACATTGCACTTCAAAAATACATTTAAGTTATGAACATAATGAGATCAAATATTATGTTTAATCATCAAATCATAGTATCAATGTCTTTACATATAATATTCAGTTGTTCAGATTAACAACATTGATAAATTAAACAAATATTAAAAGCATCTAAAATCAAGGGAAATAACTCTTTATCAAAACTATGTGCTTAACATACTCCATAGTTAATTCAACCTTTTAAACGAAATACATTATAATTCTAATAACATATTACTAATCCTTACCAACTTGTGGAGCAAGGTTGTTACTGTCGTGGCACAAACCAATTCAAACGTACATACTGTTGTATCACACAGTGATATCTATATGACAGCTTACAAGTTCTGTAAACCAAAATTACAATGTTAAATAACGGATTTTAATGAAACCGTATTTAAACATAAACCTAATTATAAAACATACAATATAAATAATGTCCTTGTGTATACAATAAAACATAACTCGGACAATACTTTAAATATGTGCAGAAACGTAGTTCGCTATCTAATACAACTTTGTTTATGTTTTCTATTTATAATCAATCAACAATGTTATTGTGTACGGACTAGTTCACACAAGTAATACACGGTGGTATTTAAATCTATTCATAACAAAGTCTTATCGAATACACCTCAAAGTATCGATCGGAATGTGTGTACTTTCTAAAGTGATTTACATATAACTCTAACGAATGACTACCAGTACTTTATATAATAAAACAAGTGTATAATATATGCATTTTATGTTGCGATAATACTTTTCGGGATCGTAGAGAAAAATAACCTTTCATACCAAAATCATTCAATCTATGAAAATATATTAGAAATATTAATAAAGAAGTAGATAAAGAAAACTCACGTCAAAATGTCAAGTCTGTCAATGTAATACAATCATAACTATTCTTCAAACTATAAGTTCTCAAACACTTCAATGGCTACTGGACATAAACGTCTGTCCATTTCGACTCCATTAGTCCTTCTAACTCTAAACAAAGAACCTCGGAACTGAGCGGTAAAACTTTAAACTAACCAATCAAATCCAAGTAATCATGAATAATGTATGGAAACGTTTCAGTGTAATAAAAGTTTATATGAAACAATATGTTTTGAAGTTTATTTAATATTAACATAATTATACATCTTTATTTTACAATTACAATATATACAAAATAAAGAGGCTACCACATTATGGCCAATACTATTGTTTTGTTAAATGGTTCAAATTCTAAAAAAAATAATTAACCTTAAAGTGTTATTTTAACTGTCATAGTTGTACATTGATAACTGCACACATTGAAATATCTCAATTCATGTTTTTTATCTTTTTTTAACTTTAGCAAATCAAGGAAACAAAACACTTACAAAACGACTGCCTCCTGTAGAGAGGTTATCCACATTATGGAGGTTTATAGAGAGGATGCTGGAAGAATTGGGGTGCTGTGAAAACTTATTTACTAGTCAACCATTGCATGGTAGCTGTCCAAAGTGTAGCCGTAGTGGAAATCCTAGATCTGGTAGGTAAACTTATATGTCAGTAAACAAAAAGATAGAGAGGTGTAGTGAGCCTTGAATGGACAAAAATGTTTAAAAAGTTACAATTTTTTGTCTCCGGTGTAAGGCTTTGCAGGGGACATGGAAATACTGTCTGTCTGTCCAGTCTTGTTAGCCCTCTCACGGACACAATTCTAGCGAGATTTAAAAAAAAAATTATACTATAGGTTGATATCAGCAATATCTTGGACAAGGTCTGAAATGGTGGATGATTATATTAAGTTTTTGGAAAATGGCCCTGATAGCGTTCTCACTGGTGCATTTCTCAACAATTTAAAAGGTGGCGACCAACTTTTTTCAAAGAGTTATGTCCCTTGGAAATAAATTAAATAAGTGCAAGACGGGGGACATTTGAACTCTTTTATTCATAATATGATCTTTAATATTTAAAGTAAAAACCTTTTCATTTAATAGTGTGAATATAATTTTGTTACAGAAATGAACATCGTTTTTTGAAAATTCATAATGCAAGTGACACTTGCTAATGTCATAAGGTATCTTTTCTACCAGAAATTAATTTGTTGGAGAAGAACAGTTTTTATATGAAAACATTTATTTTAGTGTTCAACTTTACAGAAGAAGAATTAGAGAATAGAACAGCAATAAACAAAGCATTGAAACGACGATGGTCAACAGAATCGACAGATAGTATGAAAATAAAAAAGGCTGAACAGAAAATACGCAGATTCTCAGCATTTGAAGCTGAAGGTAAATAGATATAATGTATTGTGTAAATTCTTAATCACTTTGGGTAGATTTAGTTCATTTACCCACATTGTTTTATACCAAGATTTAAACAATTAAGAAGCAGTTCAGCTCACAATCAGAGTAAGGGCTATTCCATCCATTTAAACATAGCTCATACCCACGGACGGCAAAGAAAAAAATTTCTATCCCTGGCTGTTGTCTGAAATAAATTGCTTCTATCCAGGTGTGTGTATTAATAATAAATGCATCTCTACACGGATATTGTTAGCTTGAATGAAAATTCTTCTCGGGGGGGGCTGTTTTATGAGTGGTGAGAGAATCATTTGTGGTTTTTTTTTTGCGTTTGTTTGACAATTTCAGCCAAACCAAAACATCTGACATCCGAGTCAGTTTACCCCTTTGAACCACGTGTATACGCAGGAATCCAGGTTTAGTTCAAAGCGCATTTGCGACCGAGATCGAAGTAGAAGAGAAAAAGGCAACCGGATACGGAAAAGAAACGAAAAAAATCCGGTAATCGTAAAAATATACGATTTTTTTCAATAAAAATTTTACAGTCGGGAGGCTCTCAATCGGCTCAGTCAGGCTACCTCAAGGAAACATTTTTTTTTAAAAATTTTGGCCTTACATGTATCATTTGTTGCAACAAAATGATAAATAATAAAATATTTACTTCATATTTGTTGGACACCCATCATGGCCATTATAATACTGAAGTGAAAATAATTGTCATATTATAGAGTTCCTTGTGTTGCCTTTAGGAAAGGTGAGCTAAAAAGTGAAATGCCAATTTTGGTAAATTTCCTGCAACGCTCTCAGACCTGTTATAAACACAAAAGTACCTAGCAACCATATATTTTCAGACTCAGTATGTTAGTAGCAATCTACAGGCAATTTGGTTTCAAAAAATAAATGCAAATTTTGAAAAGGCCTTAAAACAAAAAGTTGTGTTTCCGGTCACCCGACGGACCCTCCTTCAGACCCTCGACTCAAAAGTTTTTATACGACCGCAAATTTTGAAAAAATTTTCGTCATATATTGCTATCACGTTGGCGTCGTCGTCTGCGTCGTCGTCGTTGTCGTCCGAATACTTTTAGTTTTCGCACTCTAACTTTAGTAAAAGTGAATATGAATCTATAAAATTTTATCACAAGGTTTATGACCACAAAAGGAAGGTTGGTATTGATTTTGGGAGTTTTGGTCCCAACATTTTAGGAATTAGGGGCCAAAAAGGGCCCAAATAAGCATTTTCTTGGTTTTCGCACTATAACTTTAGTTTAAGTTAATAGAAATCTATGAAATTTTGACACAAGGTTTATGACCACAAAAGAAAGGTTGGGATTGATTTTGGGAGTTTTGGTTTCAACAGTGTAGGAATTAGGGGCCACAAAAGGGCCCAAATAAGCATTATTCTTGGTTTTCGCACAATAACTTTAGTGAAAGTAAATAGAAAATAATGAAATTTAAACACAATGTTTATGACCACAAAAGGAAGGTTGGTATTGATTTTGGGAGTTTAGGTCACAACAGTTTAGGAATTAGGGGCCAAAAAGGGACCCAAATAAGCATTTTTCTTGGTTTTCGCACCATAACTTTAGTATGAGTAAATAGAAATCTATGAAATTTAAAAACAAGGTTTATGACCATAAAAGGAAGGTTGGTAATGATTTTGGGAGTTTTGGTCCCAACAGTTTAGGAATAAGGGGCCCAAAGGGTCCAAAATTAAACTTTGTTTGATTTCATCAAAATTGAATAATTGGGGTTCTTTGATATGCCGAATCTAACTGTGTATGTAGATTTTTAACTTTTGTCCCTTTTTCAAATTTGTCTACATTAAGGTCCAAAGGGTCCAAAATTAAACTTCGTTTGATTTTGACAAAAAATTAATCGTTTGGGTTCTTTGATATGCTGAATCTAAAAATGTACTTAGATTCTTGATTATCGGCCCAGTTTTCAAGTTGGTCCAAATCGGGGTCCAAAATTAAACTTTGTTTGATTTCATCAAAAATTGAATAAATGGGTTTCTTTGATATGCCAAATCTAACTGTGTATGTAGATTCCTCATTTTTGGTCTTGTTTCAAATTGGTCTACATTAAAGTCCAAAGGGTCCAAAATTAAACTTAGTTTGATTTTAACAAAAATTGAAATCTTGGGGTTCTTTGATATGCTGAATCCAAACATGTACTTAGATTTTTGATTATGGGCCCAGTTTTCAAGTTGGTCCAAATCAGGATCTAAAATTATTATATTAAGTTTTGTGCAATAGCAAGTCTTTTCAATTGCACAGTATTGGGCAATGGCAAGAAATATCTTATTGCAAAATATTGTGAAATAGCAATTTTGTTTTTAATTAGAGTTATCTTTCTTTGTCCAGAATAGTAAGCAAGAAATATCTAATTGTAAGAATTTTTTTTATTTGGAGTTATCTTTCTTTGTCCAGAATCAACTTAAATCTTTGTTATATATACAATATACAATGTATATTCTCTTTTTACTACCAACTGATAAATTAAAATAATCTTTACCATTCAGTGATAACAAGCAGTTTTTTTACATCTTAATATTTTATGATGTATTTAAATGAGTAGTTATTGTTGCAAACTCCATTAGAAATTTTAATTGAGATTAGTTTTGGAATAAGGGAAAGGGGATGTGATTAAAAAAATTGGGTTCAATTTTCTCATTTGAAATTTCATAAATAAAAAGAAAATTTCTTCAAACTTTTTTTTGAGAGGATTAATATTCAACAGCATAGTGAATTGCTCTAAGAGAAAACAAAAATTTTAAGTTCATTAGAACACATTCATTCTGTGTCAGAAACCTATGCTGTGTCAATTATTTAATCACAATCCAAATTTAGAGCTGAATCCAGCTTGAATGTTGTGTCCATACTTGCCCCAACCGTTTAGGGTTCAACCTCTGCGGTCGTATAAAGCTACGCCCTGCGGAGCATCTGGTTAAAGCTGATATGGGGGAAAAAATAATTTGTATACCTACCGACCGTGTTTTCTGAAGGAAATAGAATAATTCTAAGTCCCTCAATCTTTTTATTGCCCCAAAAGAAAACAACGCTAATTTTAAACTCTAGGCTTATTTTTAGAATGTACTGGAAAGTGGAATCTTCTTGGCTAATTATATATGCTGGAGCATGCACAGTAGTTATTTTTGTTTATCAGTGTTTGAACATGGCAACACAACGCGTCCTATTCAATGTTCAACGCAGAAAGTGTGACCATTTCGCGGAGAAAAAAATATTTCTAAATTTTACATAATGTAACACACAAGAAAGTGTCCTGCCAGGTACAGTGTATATAATATATTTGTCTATCTGTAGGTTTGGGATGATGTTTGGTTCATGTTCCTATAAATGAATCTGCCCCACATCTTCTCAATTTCTTTCTCTGACAATCCCAAACTTTTGGTCCTGAAATAGGGGAATTGGGTTAAAAAGCTAATTTCCAAGGGGAAGTGCTGCCCAAATTTTATTTAGGTTTGGACTTGGGTTTTTTTTCAGGGGTATTTTTAAAGGGGGTAAACTAAAAGTTATTTCAGGGGGATTTAAAAAGGGGTAAACTAAAAGTTATCTCAGGGAGATTTTTAAAGTGGGTTAATAAAATAAATCTCTTTCTATTAAATCCCAAACTTTTGTCTGGTAACTGGAAATTGAGTTTTATATAACTTAAGCTTATTTCTAAGGGGAAGTGCTGCCCTTTTTTAGGGTTTGATTTAGCTTTTAACAAGCTATTATTTGAACTTGGAATTATTTTTAATTATGGAATTTGCTTGATTTCTTGTTATTGAATTTTTTAATAAATTCCATGTTTATTCTGTATTGAAATGTTCTGTGCTGCGCACAACACTTTCTATTACAAAGAAAATAGTATATTTTCAATAGAATATGTACTGTGCCGCGCACAACACTATCTAACAAAATACATTGTATGGAAAGTGAAATTAACCACTCAAAAGATATAATATCAAATAAACATGGAATTTATAAACAAAAATTTAAACACAAGAAATTATGCAAATTCCATAATTAAAAATAATTCCAAGTTCAAATAATAGCCTGTTTTTTATAGCTTGCTGTATTATATTTAAGTTGCTGCATCATGGATGCAGGAGCTCTATACTTTTCACTTTGTCTATCTGTCCGTCAACTATTTTTGTCAAGCTGAAAGTCAAAAATTATATACAGTAGAAACATAAAATGTTATGTATACACTGTTGTTAATAATATAAAAAAAAAAAAATACCTACCTACCGTCCCTTCAAAATTTCAAGGGGGTGATCGGAAACACAACATTATTTTTTTTAGGCCTAAATTTCCTGCAACATTCCAAGATTTTTTATTTAACACAAATATACGTAGCAATCTGTCTGATTTTCAAGGTCAAAGTTCAATTTACACATTCACAGCTGCTTCAGTTTTATATGATTGTGAACTGTGCAAGTAGAAAGTTTAAGATGCATAACTCTAAGATCTCTTTAACATTGAAAGACTGCCTTAATACTGATTAAAAGTTCAAGTTATGAATATTTATTATCAAACCTCAGTGTGCTTGCCAGGGGTGGACCAGGATCTCTTTTAACAAATGTGTGCTCCCACCCCTCAACTATTTTTTTTTCTTTTTAGCCCATTTTCCCTATTTTTAGGCCTAGAAGCCATTAGCCTTCCTTTGCCCCCAACATTAAATCATTGAACCATCCCTGATTGCAACCAGGGGTATGTGATTTTAACAAACAACTCAATTAAATCCAATCATGATGTGCAAACAGTTGCATAAATTCCTTGGACAAGTGATAACAAAAATATACAGGTATACATGGAGTATTTGAACAGAATACTTTGTATTGCCTTACAAAAAAAATGACAAAATAATTTTAAAAAATGTAGTTTAAGATATCAGCAATATTCTGTCGTTAGAATTGAAAATAATTTATGTTTTGCTTCTTCCCATAAATTGGATCTTGAAACTTTTTCCTTTCCTCTGAAAAAAATAATAATATAGTGAACTTGTACCCTTGACTTTCACACAATGCGTACAGTGCATTATGCCATTCCACATCCCAGAAACATAGGTACATACAGTATATATAACAAAACAACATGATATACCTAGCAAAAGGTTTCTGACAGTGATTGTTGTAAAAAAAACCTTTCTCATCTCAAAATTAAATTGATTTTGATACCCTCCAATTTTGCCTTTACAAAAAAAAATAAGAATTTTAAATTTGCCTTTGTTGGTGGTAGTAATTTATGAAGAAAAAAATTGCTTCTGTAGGAGGTGTCTGCATGTAAAAAAAAAACCACTTGTATTGGTGGTGGTGGAACAGAAAAAAACACTTCTCTACCATTGCCGAACTTGAAAAATATCACTTCTATGGGGGGTACCTTGAAATTTCAGGTGCCTTCCTTGGGGTTGAGCTATGTTTTAATGGAATAGCCCTTATTGTATAGGGCTTTTCAAGAATTAATTGTATAGGGGAGGGGGAGGGGGAGGAAGGCGCTTTTAATAAAATTTGATGGATTATGGTTATTTAAGAAAGATTGTTTGAATATTTAACTGAAATATCTAATTTAAAATGTATGCATGGTGGGGTAAAAAAAGTGCCTTCCTTTAGCCCCCATACATTTATTTTTGGAACAGCCCATAGCTGACCAGCTGTCTGGGTTTCCCATACCAAAATAAGATAATTCTTTTTATTTTCATTTGTATATCTACAACGTTTTGAAAATGTCTACATTTGCCAGGATTGACTGTTTTCCAGATTGTTCTATTTTATGTACTCTGAGTTTTTCCACAAATAACAACTTGCTGCCATGATATATCCACTAATGCTAAAAACCACCAACAATGTTCTATAAATTAAAAAATTATTGTCAACTTTTTACCTGAATTAAAAATGTAATTTAGCTATTTTTGATTGCAGCAAGTTCAACAACATCAGATACTAAGCCAGTAATTCCACAGAAACTTTCCTCTGATCCTACCCTGTGGACCATAGACGAAGTAATACAACATATTACTGAAACAGACCCCGCCCTCAATACTCATTCAGACCTCTTCAGAAAACATGTAAGTATACATCTGGCGTATATATATGTATAAAAAAAATTATGATAAATAAAAAGTAGAGCTAAAAACCTATACCCTATTTCTGGAAACATTAATATATGCTAAGTCTCTTCTGATGTTTGAATATAGAGGAATGAGACAGTTATTAAAATCTCGGACTATAGAATTTGATAGTGACAAATGCAGTTATACTGTTGAGTGTTGACATAGGGAGTGTAGACACTAAAACAGATGTTTGTAACCATCACATCCAAAATTGACTTCTTCAAATACATTGCTGTTTCTACGTTTATAATGGGATATTAGGCAAATGTTGAAAAGAATTTGAAAACTAAAACATCGACTTCTATTGTACTACAACCTTCAACCAAACAATTGGCAGCAAACATCATCCAATCAAAAATGATGTAACATATCATATGGCACTAGAATTATTGTTTTACACAATGTTCTCCTTTTTGAAAACATTATTCGTCACATGATGGCAGTGTGGTATGATTAAAAGTACAATTGATGATAAAAGATCATTTTACAATTTGAAATAAGAGAGAAGTATATAATAATTGAAATAGCTTTTTAATTGTAAATCATATTGTATTCTTTCTTTCGCAATCAGATTTCATTAAATTTTATATTTTTATTTCCAGGAAATAGATGGACGTGCATTTTTGTTATTGAACAGTGATATGATGATGAAATATCTTGGACTTAAGTTAGGACCCGTGTTAAAACTATGTAACATTGTAGAAAAGCTAAAACACAAAAGATAATCTGGACCAGTGCTAAAACTTTGTAACACATTAAAGCTAAAACACAAAAGATGATCTGGACTGCTAAAACTATGTAACATTGTAGAAAATCTTAAACATAAAAGATAATCTGGACTGCTAAAACTATGTAACATTGTAGAAAATCTTAAACATAAAAGATAATCTGGACCCAAACCGGTTGATAAAACTGCAAAGAAAAGATATTTTAATATAAGTCATAGATATCAAGCATTGTGCAGGCAAAATAGATAATAGACTCATAGATGGAGTCTTTCAACGTAGCTGTCTTTTGGTATAAGTTTATATGATGTAAATATCAGTCTAAGAAATCCTCATCCTACATGTTAACATTTTAAAACCAAAATAAATTGATCAACTTAATAATAAACCTATCCATTCATGTTTATGTAATCATTAATTTAGATGACATTGTGTATGTTTTTGTTAATGTGGACTTTATCCATTGGTACTGTGTAATTGTTATGAATAGTTATCATGGTTATTAGTAATGTCTCTCGTCTCTTCAATGTTAAATGTATATTTTTTAACAACATCTGTTTAATACTTGCAGGCGAGTTCTCTTTACATGATGATTTAAACACTTTTGTGAACAATATTACAATTTGTATTTCATCTTAGATGCAAGACTACAGCAAAAGTAGTTATTCAATTGGTGCTAAAATAATATTTCTTGTTATATTGTAAAAAATATTGCCTTTGTAGAGTTTTTTTTTTATGAAAATACAATATTATAAATGATAAAAATGACTGTCCTTTATGTAATTTTAAAATGCTTCAGCAAAAAATGTTGACATTGGAAAATTGTGATATTAATTGAATGAAAATGATTTTTCTTTTGAAACACAAAAATATCTTCTTGTGTAACAAAATAACAAGGCATTCACAATTTGAAAATAAAATGTTATACATTGTACACACTAGGTTTGTTGAAAGATAATAAAAAAAACCCATAAGAACAGAACAAAATAATGGGGTTGGGATGTATATTATAGCAATTTTAAAAAGAAGAATAAATGAATTTCAATTGAATAGATGAATACCTCAGATTATAAGATGGTTGGTTGATATGAAGAATTTCCTGTAGTAAAGATGCTATATATTAAGCTTGTATGTTACCACTAAAGGACGGGTTCTTAAATATTGAAACTTGATTTATCACAATTCTTTATTTCAATCATGTATTTCCAGAAAACAATGTTATCAACATGTTTTACTGTATATAGTCACTAAGGTTAAGACATGTTTTACTGTATATAGTCACTAAGGTTAAGACATGTTTTACTGTATATAGTCACTAAGGTTAAGACATGTTTTACTGTATATAGTCACTAAGGTTAAGACATGTTTTACTGTATATAGTCACTAAGGTTAAGACATGTTTTACTGTATATAGTCACTAAGGTTAAGACATGTTTTACTGTATATAGTCACTAAGGTTAAGACATGTTTTACTGTAGATAGTAACTATGGTTGTGTATTTATGTGATATAACTGTATATAGGGCTTTTTACCTTCTATATGTATATAATAATTAAAAGACGAATTTTGTTAAAGCTGTTTTAATTATCAAATTAACCGTAAAATCTCATTTGAATAGAAAAATGTGTCTTGTTAGGTTTCTGCTAGAAATTACAAAAAACCAGGGCAAAGCTCCAAGACTGATATGCAGATGTTACTTGCATTGTTTTATGATATAAGTCCTGAGTTTACACGTTATCCATTGTGTATTTAAGACAGGTTTTGCTGTTCAATTACATCATGTAATTTCTTTCATCACTCAAAGTCCCTGCATTTCATTAACATAATAAATTTAAAAAAAAAACAACACACATGTGGCAAATTAAATAGACGTATTTACACTTGTATGCAAATTTGTCCGCCATTACGTAGAATCACACAGGTTCCCATAAACTTTTATATAACAATTCAAAAATGTTGATGTCACAATATTAAAAAGTGTTTGTTGCTTGACGTCAAAAGGTTATTTGGAGGCGATCTAAGGTCATTTGGAGACAAAATTCAGCTAAATACAAAAGTGAAAATACGTTTATTGCTAACCAGCTTGGTAATTTCAATTTTTATTGAGATTTGTAATTACCTATTCAGTGATTTTGAATGCTTACTTAGTGCATCATTGTATATACTATTATCTGTATGCACTTGTTTACTTGTACATTTTACTTGTAAATATTTGTTAGTATCTTTTTCTTTTAAGTTTGTAATTTTTGATGTTGCTATTATTGTACAGCTGCCTTATTATGTTGCTTTTATACCAATATAGGCATGGCTCTTTGATATGGTCCATGTGATATATTTATGCCATAAATTGCAAGTACCATAAGAGCTAGGGTTCTGCAGCAACACTATTGAATAGTACTGTCATCTTTCATTGAAAAATGAATCAGTTTTAATCATGTTCATAGAAAGTAAGGTGTACTTAGTCCAAAAAATAACTAAAATCACTCAATATGCTTGTCATTCTATGTATCTCTAGTTATATCGCTGATCAAGAGGTGAAGGGTTGAGGATTCAACTTGATTGTTATTTAATCAATTTTCTGGTAAAAGTGATAAATGAATTATAAGTGTACATTCCATTTGGGTTTAGAGACTATATTTGTGCAGAGCCAATTTGACTTCAATTGTATTTTCTATTTGTTGGTAAAAATTTTAACAATGTTTTAGTATCCTGAAGCATCAAAAGTAATTGAGGTTTTACACCTTGCAAATTTTAAGGTGTAACATAACCCTACAGGTAGATAACTCTGTAACATTCAGCTAACTCTGTAACATTCAGCTAAACATTTTATTCACGTCCTATTGTTAAGGAAATGTTATGATTCTCAATAGTAAAAATCAGTGTTTGTCAAACTGCTATATAACCAATGGATTTTTAGGCAATAAAGTGTGTAAATTTTATGAAAAATAATTTTAGTCAAGTCATTTGGTACAACCTTAAATATGTGTACAGAAATCTGTTTAAAAAACATTGATATCCCATCTAGAGGCATAAAACAAAATTCAATTCCATGAAAATTTTAAATACGACTTGATTTTGAATAAAAGAAATGGATGACATTTCAATATGATAAGGTATGTTTAGAACACTACAGGAAATATGAAAGATTTTTTCTAGCTATGTGAAATACAAGTGATTACAGCACATCATGAGATAATTTAAAGCTTTCAAAATCTGCTTTGGACTCTTAATATACACATTATGTAAATTCATGTTAAAATTTAAATTAATCATGCTGCTATTATTTCAAAATATTTACGTATTTTAAATTAGTTTTAAGTTTATAACAACTACAGATGTTGATCATGCTTCAAAATTTTAATTCGTTTTCATAAGATACTTAGTTTTGTACATTTAAGCAAACAAATTCTGTGAAATAGAAAGCTTTTGTAAGAATTCTTAAATTTATATATATTGATTGAATTTAAATGGGAAAATTAAATTAAGATTTGTATAGACTTTAATGAATTTTAGTGTATATTAAGCAAAGTTTTGCTTTTGTTTTATAGCAAATCTACAAGTTATTTTTCAATATTGTATGTATTGTGATTTTTAAACCAGCTATATATTTTTGCTCTTTATTTATTAGTGTGTATGCCACTTGTATATGTAATGTATTTGATAGACTTTTAATTTGACTTGGAAATAACAAAAAAACAATGTCTTCAGCTTCGATGACAAATGATATGAATTTTGATATTTATTTGTGCGTTTATATATTTTCATTTAATTATAAATGACAAAAATCGACTGATAACAGGCCAGGGGAGCTAACTTGTGTCAGACCAATAATGTGTATTGAGATATTAAAAATCCTTTTCTTAAGACATCAGGATGAGTACACAATATTTAATACCAGCATGCTTCACTTTATAACTTATCATGTTAGGAGGGAATGTAAAATTGATAACTTATCATCATTTTTAGAAGAAAATGTAAAATTCATAACTTATAGTTTTTAGAAGGGAATGTAAAATTTATAACTTATCATTTTTTAGAAAGTAATGTAAAATTTAAAACTTATCGTTTTAGAAGGGAATGTAAAATATTAAACATTATTGAAATCCATGTACAAGCAACTTTTCACAAAAAGGGCTACAAATATGAAAAATTGTGTTTATTAAAAAGATGTTAAATTTGTTGATGGATTTCATATGTAATATTTACCTTGAATATCTTGATCATCCTGTTAGTCATATTCATATAAAATTAAAATGTGATCATGAATATAATTTTACTATGATTCACTGTACATGAAGCATGCACTAGTCAATCATTCATTCATTCAATATAACCAATTACATTGTAAATTTTATCATGTTATACTGCATACAAATTTTACCCAGAATTCCACATCATTTGCTTGATTTTTAAAGATGATAACTTTGCAACATGTAATATATATTTGAATAAGAAAAAAAAACCATATTTATCTCATTTTTCATGTAATCACGGTTCATAAATTCTTTAGAAGGATAATAGTAAGGTTTTAATCAAAATAGATTTCTAAAATTAATCTTTAAAATATATAACTGGTTAGATTTGAATAATTTAATTTTGTATGTAACAAGTCTTCAGCTCATATACTTAATTTTTGTCATGTGAGAATGATGTAATCAACTTTCATGATTTACTTCTATATAATGGGATTTAGAATTGAATTACATGGAATGACTAATACTTTATCTAACTATTTGAAATAACCTTAAGCCAGTGGTGCACAATTTTAATTATTTGCTACATAGGTTATTTAGTGTGTACCAAAAAAAAGTTAATTTTGGGTACTCATTGCTCAAATTAAAATTTAGATTGGCCTTTTTTAAATTTCTGGATGTCACTTATTAGTCATTTATTTAGAGACACGAAGCTCTGAATTAAAAGGATTTAACATTTAATGGGAATTTCAACTAAAATAATCTTTAAATATTTTGTTTTCATATGAGGGTACATTTAAGCCCCTCACAACTACCCTGGCTACTGATGTGGCTTATGATTGAAAACAAGATGTCCACATATTTAAAACCAATAACTGTAGAATCAGTTGAAACAGTCTGACATTATACATTTGTTATTCGTTACTTTATACTACTCTATGCAAGTGTTAAGCTATATCTGTTGTTGATACCTTGTACAGTGTTATAACTCAGTGTTGTCATCCTAATAAAGGAATTCAATCAGCTGTGTTACTTCTCATGTTATAGGGGGGAAAGTATGTTGGGAAGCCATCCATGATACAGTACATGGACTGCAAAAACTGCACAAAAAGCATCATGAGGGTAATGGAAAAATGTGAAAAACTCAACACTCCACAAAACACTACTGTAATTCAACTTATTTTCGTGAGCGATTTATTTTCGTGACTTTCGCGATTAGAAAAATAACGCGAAAATAAATCGTCGTGAATATGTAAACCTTTGATCTTTCCTTATTAAACTTCATCAACTAAATCAGAAAATCGCGAAATTAAATAGCCGCGAAGTGGTCAAGAAAGGGGAAAACGCGAAATAAGGTATCTGCGAAAATAAGTTGGTTTACAGTATATTTAAAACAAAAAGATTGACAAGCATAAACCTCTCCAAAACCAGTCAATAATTAAGGTACTCAGAAAATTCCTGTACAACTTCGGACACCAGATTCAAAGCAGCATAAACCCCACCAAAACAAGAGATGAACTAAAGTTATCAGAAAGGGTTGATAGATCCTATTCCCCTACTGTCATCAGAGCAGCTTGAGCCCTTTCAAAACCAGTGATGAACTCAGGTAATTAGGCAGGGGAGAACGTTCCTGTTCCCCTTCTGACATCAGAGCAGCATGAACCGCACCGAAACCAGTGATGAACTCAGGTAATTAGGCAGGGGAGACCGTTCCTGTTCCCCTTCTGACATCAGAGCAGCATGAACCCCACCGAAACCAGTGATGAACTCGGGTAATTAGGCAGGGGAGACCGTTCCTGTTCCCCTTCTGACATCAGAGCAGCATGAACCCCACCGAAACCAGTGATGAACTCGGGTAATTAGGCAGGGGAGAACGTTCCTGTTCCCCTTCTGACATCAGAGCAGCATGAACCGCACCGAAACCAGTGATGAACTCAGGTAATTAGGCAGGGGAGACCGTTCCTGTTCCCCTTCTGACATCAGAGCAGCATGAACCCCACCGAAACCAGTGATGAACTCGGGTAATTAGGCAGGGGAGACCGTTCCTGTTCCCCTTCTGACATCAGAGCAGCATGAACCGCACCGAAACCAGTGATGAACTCAGGTAATTAGGCAGGGGAGAACGTTCCTGTTCCCCTTCTGACATCAGAGCAGCATGAACCCCACCGAAACCAGTGATGCATGCAAGTAATCAGACAGGGAAGGCAGTTTGGTACCCTACTGGAATTAGATTCATAGCAGCATAAAACCCCTCGAAAACCTGTGATTAACTAAGGTACTAAGAAAGGGTAGGAAGTTCCTGCTTTACTTCTGATTAGTTTATCAATAGTTTGGAAAGGTATATGCTGTTCTGATGTTAATATTGAAGCAGGAACTAACCACCCTTCTTGAGTACCTTAGTTCGTCACTTGTTGTGGAGTACATGCTTGTCTGTTGTCATTAGTGGAGCAGGAACTATCCACCCTTCCTGAGTACCTTAGTTTGTGACTTGTTTTTGAAGTACATACTTGTCTGTTGTCATTAGTAGAGGAAGAACCACCTACTAGTACCTATTCTGAGAACCTCAGTCCACCACTTGTTTTGGTGGGATTCATTCTAATCTGGTGTAGGTAGTGGAGGAGGAACTACATACCAAACCTGAGTACCTCAGTCCATCACTTGTTTTGGTGGTATTCATTCTAATCTGGTGTAGATAGTGGAGGAGGAACTACATACCAAACCTGAGCACCTCAGTCCATCACTTGTTTTTGTGGGATTCATTCTAATCTGCTGTAGGTAGTGGAGGAGGAACTACATACCAAACCTGAGAACCTCAGTCCATCACTTGTTTTGGTGGGATTCATTCTAATCTGGTGTAGGTAGTGGAGGAGGAACTACATACCAAACCTGAGCACCTCAGTTCATCACATGTTTTGGTTGGATTCATTCTAATCTGATGTAGGTAGTGGAGGAGGAACTACATACCAAACCTGAGCACCTCAGTCCATCACTTGTTTCGGTGGGATTCATTCTAATCTGGTGTAGGTAGTGGAGGAGGAACTACATACCAAACCTGAGAACCTCAGTTCATCACATGTTTTTGTGGGATTCATTCTAATCTGATGTAGGTAGTGGAGGAGGAACTACATACCAAACCTGAGAACCTCAGTCCATCACTTGTTTCGGTGGGATTCATTCTAATCTGATGTAGGTAGTGGAGGAGGAACTACATACCAAACCTGAGCACCTCAGTCCATCACTTGTTTTGGTGGGATTCATTCTAATCTGGTGTAGGTAGTGGAGGAGGAACTACATACCAAACCTGAGAACCTCAGTTCATCACATGTTTTTGTGGGATTCATTCTAATCTGATGTAGGTAGTGGAGGAGGAACTACATACCAAACCTGAGAACCTCAGTTCATCACATGTTTTTGTGGGATTCATTCTAATCTGATGTAGGTAGTGGAGGAGGAACTACATACCAAACCTGAGCACCTCAGTCCATCACTTGTTTCGGTGGGATTCATTCTAATCTGGTGTAGGTAGTGGAGGAGGAACTACATACCAAACCTGAGAACCTCAGTCCATCACTTGTTTTGGTGGGATTCATTCTAATCTGGTGTAGGTAGTGGATGAGGAACTACATACCAAACCTGAGCACCTCAGTCCATCACTTGTTTTGGTGGGATTCATTCTAATCTGGTGTAGGTTGTGGAGGAGGAACTACATACAAAACCTGAGCACCTCAGTCCATCACTTGTTTTGGTGGGATTTATTCTAATCTGGTGTAGGTAGTGGATGAGGAACTACATACCAAACCTGAGCACCTCAGTCCATCACTTGTTTTGGTGGGATTCATTCTAATCTGGTGTAGGTAGTGGATGAGGAACTACATACCAAACCTGAGCACCTCAGTCCATCACTTGTTTTGGTGGGATTCATTCTAATCTGGTGTAGGTAGTGGAGGAGGAACTACATACCAAACCTGAGAACCTCAGTCCATCACTTGTTTTGGTGGGATTCATTCTAATCTGGTGTAGGTAGTGGATGAGGAACTACATACCAAACCTGAGCACCTCAGTCCATCACTTGTTTTGGTGGGATTCATTCTAATCTGGTGTAGGTAGTGGAGGAGGAACTACATACCAAACCTGAGCACCTCAGTCCATCACTTGTTTTGGTGGGATTCATTCTAATCTGGTGTAGGTAGTGGAGGAGGAACTACATACCAAACCTGAGCACCTCAGTCCATCACTTGTTTTGGTGGGATTCATTCTAATCTGGTGTAGGTAGTGGAGGAGGAACTACATACCAAACCTGAGCACCTCAGTTCATCACATGTTTTGGTGGGATTTATTCTAATCTGGTGTAGGTAGTGGATGAGGAACTACATACCAAACCTGAGCACCTCAGTCCATCACTTGTTTTGGTGGGATTCATTCTAATCTGGTGTAGGTAGTGGAGGAGGAACTACATACCAAACCTGAGCACCTCAGTCCATCACTTGTTTTGGTGGGATTCATTCTAATCCGGTGTAGGTAGTGGAGGAGGAACTACATACCAAACCTGAGCACCTCAGTTCATCACATGTTTTGGTGGGATTTATTCTAATCTGGTGTAGGTAGTTGATGAGGAACTACATACCAAACCTGAGCACCTCAGTCCATCACTTGTTTTGGTGGGATTCATTCTAATCTGGTGTAGGTAGTGGAGGAGGAACTACATACCAAACCTGAGCACCTCGGTCCATCACTTGTTTTGGTGGGATTCATTCTAATCTGGTGTAGATAGTGGAGGAGGAACTACATACCAAACCTGAGCACCTCAGTCCATCACTTGTTTTGGTGGGATTCATTCTAATCTGGTGTAGGTAGTGGAGGAGGAACGTCATACAAAACCTGAGCACCTCAGTCCATCACTTGTTTTGGTGGGATTTATTCTAATCTGGTGTAGGTAGTGGATGAGGAACTACATACCAAACCTGAGCACCTCAGTCCATCACTTGTTTTGGTGGGATTCATTCTAATCTGGTGTAGGTAGTGGATGAGGAACTACATACCAAACCTGAGCACCTCAGTCCATCACTTGTTTTGGTGGGATTCATTCTAATCTGGTGTAGGTAGTGGAGGAGGAACTACATACCAAACCTGAGAACCTCAGTCCATCACTTGTTTTGGTGGGATTCATTCTAATCTGGTGTAGGTAGTGGATGAGGAACTACATACCAAACCTGAGCACCTCAGTCCATCACTTGTTTTGGTGGGATTCATTCTAATCTGGTGTAGGTAGTGGAGGAGGAACTACATACCAAACCTGAGAACCTCAGTCCATCACTTGTTTTGGTGGGATTCATTCTAATCTGGTGTAGGTAGTGGAGGAGGAACTACATACCAAACCTGAGCACCTCAGTCCATCACTTGTTTTGGTGGGATTCATTCTAATCTGGTGTAGGTAGTGGATGAGGAACTACATACCAAACCTGAGCACCTCAGTCCATCACTTGTTTTGGTGGTATTCATTCTAATCTGGTGTAGGTAGTGGAGGAGGAACTACATACCAAACCTGAGCACCTCAGTTCATCACATGTTTTGGTGGGATTTATTCTAATCTGGTGTAGGTAGTGGATGAGGAACTACATACCAAACCTGAGCACCTCAGTCCATCACTTGTTTTGGTGGGATTCATTCTAATCTGGTGTAGGTAGTGGAGGAGGAACTACATACCAAACCTGAGCACCTCAGTCCATCACTTGTTTTGGTGGGATTCATTCTAATCTGGTGTAGGTAGTGGATGAGGAACTACATACCAAACCTGAGCACCTCAGTCCATCACTTGTTTTGGTGGGATTCATTCTAATCTGGTGTAGGTAGTGGAGGAGGAACTACATACCAAACCTGAGAACCTCAGTCCATCACTTGTTTTGGTGGGATTCATTCTAATCTGGTGTAGGTAGTGGATGAGGAACTACATACCAAACCTGAGCACCTCAGTCCATCACTTGTTTTGGTGGGATTCATTCTAATCTGGTGTAGGTAGTGGAGGAGGAACTACATACCAAACCTGAGAACCTCAGTCCATCACTTGTTTTGGTGGGATTCATTCTAATCTGGTGTAGGTAGTGGAGGAGGAACTACATACCAAACCTGAGCACCTCAGTCCATCACTTGTTTTGGTGGGATTCATTCTAATCTGGTGTAGGTAGTGGATGAGGAACTACATACCAAACCTGAGCACCTCAGTCCATCACTTGTTTTGGTGGTATTCATTCTAATCTGGTGTAGGTAGTGGAGGAGGAACTACATACCAAACCTGAGCACCTCAGTTCATCACATGTTTTGGTGGGATTTATTCTAATCTGGTGTAGGTAGTGGATGAGGAACTACATACCAAACCTGAGCACCTCAGTCCATCACTTGTTTTGGTGGGATTCATTCTAATCTGGTGTAGGTAGTGGAGGAGGAACTACATACCAAACCTGAGCACCTCAGTCCATCACTTGTTTTGGTGGGATTCATTCTAATCTGGTGTAGGTAGTGGAGGAGGAACTACATACCAAACCTGAGCACCTCAGTCCATCACTTGTTTTGGTGGGATTCATTCTAATCTGGTGTAGGTAGTGGAGGAGGAACTACATACCAAACCTGAGCACCTCAGTTCATCACATGTTTTGGTGGGATTTATTCTAATCTGGTGTAGGTAGTGGATGAGGAACTACATACCAAACCTGAGCACCTCAGTCCATCACTTGTTTTGGTGGGATTCATTCTAATCTGGTGTAGGTAGTGGAGGAGGAACTACATACCAAACCTGAGCACCTCGGTCCATCACTTGTTTTGGTGGGATTCATTCTAATCTGGTGTAGATAGTGGAGGAGGAACTACATACCAAACCTGAGAACCTCAGTTCATCACATGTTTTTGTGGGATTCATTCTAATCTGGTGTAGGTAGTGGAGGAGGAACTACATACCAAACCTGAGCACCTCAGTCCATCACTTGTTTTGGTGGGATTCATTCTAATCTGGTGTAGGTAGTGGAGGAGGAACTACATACCAAACCTGAGCACCTCAGTCCATCACTTGTTTTGGTGGGATTCATTCTAATCTGATGTAGGTAGTGGAGGAGGAACTACATACCAAACCTGAGCACCTCAGTCCATCACTTGTTTTGGTGGGATTCATTCTAATCTGGTGTAGGTAGTGGATGAGGAACTACATACCAAACCTGAGCACCTCAGTCCATCACTTGTTTTGGTGGTATTCATTCTAATCTGGTGTAGATAGTGGAGGAGGAACTACATACTAAACCTGAGAACCTCAGTTCATCACATGTTTTTGTGGGATTCATTCTAATCTGGTGTAGGTAGTGGAGGAGGAACTACATACCAAACCTGAGCACCTCAGTCCATCACTTGTTTCGGTGGGATTCATTCTAATCTGGTGTAGGTAGTGGAGGAGGAACTACATACCAAACCTGAGCACCTCAGTTCATCACATGTTTTGGTTGGATTCATTCTAATCTGGTGTAGGTAGTGGAGGAGGAACTACATACCAAACCTGAGCACCTCAGTTCATCACATGTTTTGGTTGGATTCATTCTAATCTGGTGTAGATAGTGGAGGAGGAGCTACATACCAAACCTGAGCATCTCAGTTCATCACTTGTTTTGGTGGGATTCATTCTACTCTGGTGTAGGCAGTGGAGGAGGAACTACATACCCAACCTGAGCACCTCAGTTCATCACTTGTTTTTGGAGTATATGCTTGTCTGTTGTAGTAAGTGGAGCAGGAATTGTCTACCTTCCTGGATACTTTAGTTCCTCACTTGTTTTGGTGAAGTTTATAATGCTTTCTATGTCTGTTTTCTGAAGTGGAGCAGGAATTATCTACCCTTCCGGAGCATCTTAACATCGATTTTGATGGGGTTCATTCTTCTCTGATGTCAGTGGTAGAACAGGTACTGTCTACCTTTTCTGAGTACCTTAGTTTATTTATAGTTTTGGTGGGGTTCATACTGGTCTGTTGTCTGAAGTGAAGCAGGAACTATCTTCCTTCTTGAGTATCTTACAGTGACTTGACTGTTAGTGTTGCTATCCACCAATTGCAACTCATTCAAAATTTTGACCAAATTGCAATTTGTTTTATTAAATCAAATTGTTCAACTGGTCAAAAATTTGAACAAATTGTTCAGTCAAAATGTGAAAGTGCAAGGTGATAAAATAAAACATACTTACAATCCTATAAGACTTTAACTCCACTTTAATGATGTTATGACAAATTCAGTTTATCAGTTTGTATAGGTATATGATAGTCATTTCCATGATTAAGGTGAAATTGTTATTTTGAATTGCTGATAGAATGAATTTGTCACAACATCATTAAAGTGGAGTTAAGTCTTATAGGATTGTAAGTATATTTAATTTATCACCTTGCACGTTCACGACTTGACTGTGGTTTTCTACAGCAGTTGGTTCAAATTTCTGACCAATTGAACAATTTGGTTTAATAAAACAAATTGCAATTTGGTCAAAATTTTGAATGAATTGCAATTGGTGGATAGCAACACTTACAGTCAAGTCACTGTAGGTAATAAATGATTTTGTTGGGGTTCATGTTGCTCTCAAGTTAAGCGTGGCACAGTGACAAACTAAGGTGCTCAGGAAGGGTGTGTAGTTCCTGCTTTACTTTTAAAATCAGAACATCGTTTACCCATCCAAACTATGATTAACTTATATGCTCAGGAAGCGAAGTTAGTTCCTGCTCCACTACTGACGACATCAGATCAGCATGTTCCCCCAAAAAACAGTGATTAGCTAATGAACTCAAGAAGGGTAAATACACAGCAATTCAGGCTACTGGCACTTATGACATCATAGCAGCACGGAGCCCACCAATACAAGTGATGCACTTAGGTGCTCAAAGGGTACTAGATAGTTTCTATTCCACTAAGACATCTGAGCAGAATGAACCCCGACAAACAATAGTGATGTACTCGCAAAGATCGTAGTGTTGTTCTACTGTATAAGACACCAGAGCAGCATCAACCTCAACAAAATAGTGATGAACTGACGGCTCAGGAAGGGTAGGTAGTTTCTGGTCCACAAATGGCATCCGAGCAGCATGAACCTCAACAAAATAGTGATGACCTAAGGGCACAAGAAGGGTAGGTAGTTCCTGCTTCACTAATGACACCAGAGCAGTATGAATCATTCCGAACCAGTGATGGACTGATGGATTCAGAGGGTTTGCATGTCATTCTCCACTTCTGGCAACAGACTGGTATGAACCAATCATAACTAGTAATAAACTTATGTGCTAAGGAAGGGTATGAAGTTTCTGCTACACCACTTACATCATAGCCCCCCCCCCCCCCCCCCCCCCCCCAATCATATCAGCATGAACCCCAACAAAAACTAGTAATAAACTAATGTATTCCCTGTTACACTTCTGAAAACAGACAAGCATAAACCACACTAAAACTAGTGATTACAAGTAACTAAATTCAGGTTCTCCGGAAGGGTAAGAAGTTCCTGATCAACTAATGACACCACAGCAAGATGATCTCACAAGTGATGAACTAATGTTCTCCGAAAGGGTAAGATGTTCCTGATCCACTTATGACACGGCAGACTCGCGGCAGTATGAACCCCACCAAAACTAGTGATATGCTAAGTTAGTTCCTGCTCCACTTCTGACAACAGACCAGTATAAACACCACAAAAAAACTAGTGATTAACTAGTGTAGTTCCTGCTCAACTTCTGACAACAGACCAGTATGAACCCCATCAAAACTAGCCTGGTGATGATCTAAGCTGAGAACAGTATATATATATCCTTTTACAATCTTACAATATATATCGGTTCCTGATATCAGGTACTCAGGAAGGGTAAGTAGTTCATGCTCCACTTCTGTTAACAGAGTAGCATGAACTCCATCAAAACTATAAATATTTGCATTATATTTTACAGCCGACCAAGGATTTGCACAGACGATGAATAAGAATGAGAATAAGAATAATATTTATTATTCCAATCAAGGGCCCTTGATGGGCAGCATAAAATGTGCACATAAAACAATACATCATGATTTGTAACAGAAAAACATTTATGTATACTAAAATGAAACATTTAAAAAAAGTTCAGACATTTATTAGTATCTTCATTCTATAAAAATCATATACATTTAATTCCTGGCAGGATCAGAACCATAAAACCATTACAATTATGATCAATTATCATTGTTAAATATTACATACATTAACGACGACATTTCGTCTAACATCTAGACATGTAATTATATAGCTCCCTAAATATTTAAGTACAGATAACTGTTCATTAGTAAATAACCAAACAAATTTTGCCTCATTTAAAAGATGTATAAAATTAGGACATTAACAAATACAGTTTATCTCCTTAAAAAATATCTCCCCATCATTTTTGTATGCTGGACAAGTCAACTAGTTATAACATGTATAACATGTTGCCGTTCATCATCTTCCACCAGATTTCGAGTACATTTCTTACAAAGCCTTTGATCTCTTTCTATATATAATGTTTTATACCTGTCTCTTTATCTTTTGAGATCATGTGCACTGATTCTAATTTTACATATGTTAGTACTTCTCAAATGAAAATTGTTTTAGATAGATACATTTCTTTCGAAAAAAACAAGTCTTAAGTTTAAAATAAGTATATAATTAAATTACTACTCTGTGTATCTGTTCTTTTTGTGTTCCAAAATTTTACAAAACTTTTTCAAAGTTTTTGCTTAACTGACTTGATAAAAAAAAGTTGAGCTTCACCTCAAAATTATGAATATTCAGCTTTTTAAAAATGAAATGTATGGATGAAACGATGTTTTAAAACAAAAGTCATTTTCTTCCTAATCTATATATTTTTGTAAAGTAATCTCTATTTTTCAAAGACCATTACCGAATTATTGCTTATGTTATAAGCCATTGGTAAATGAAAATCAATCAAAGGTTTATCTGAAACTTCTTCTTCTTCTTCTTCTTCTTCTTCTTCTTCTTCGGAAGTCCACCCTATTTGCAGGGTCACCGCCGAGATTAAAAATATCCTAGTTTTAGGTTAATTTTTTAAAATGCGTAGTTATTTATAAAATAAATAATAAATAAAATTGTTAGGCTTTAATATGTACTTAGATTTAGTAAAACAAATAATAAGGATAAAAGGTAAAAAACTTGTATTTACACTGTACATAGCAGATCATAGCATAATGTCTCAAGATTAAAACACTATTTAGATTTAAAATTTAAAAAATGGATAAAACCTAAAGTTAATAAGAATATAGGAGTCCACTTATTAAAAGATAAAAATATGTTTATGGTTGTTCATCTATGGCAGTGATGATAAAAAAGTTTATCAAACGAGGTTCCTCATTATATGTTTATATAAAATCTAAAAAAACATTAATTCATGTTGTCGATTTATTTTAACATGTATTATAATTTTTTTTTTTTACTTATAACGTTGAGGCTCATATTAGATTTAAAATTTAACATTATCGTCTAGCAACAGAACACGAAACATATTTTTAAAAACGATAATAATTTGGCGGGAAAACTATACACCGGATTTATAGAATCAATGGATTATCTCCCTTTTTGAACTATCAACGCTATTTCAATTTGAGTATTTCATCGAAGACACCAGAAAATTATTAATTACGACAAGACATAAAAAAGAGTATCAAGTTCATTTTACCAGATGAGCAGGTTGAACTCTTGCTAATGTCTGTGCAATCAAATCCAAATTGGGTAATCAGCTGAGTTTCGCATGAATGCTTTCGGAGACAACAAAATCAGCTGATTGCGGTAAGTGATCGTTGATCAGCTGATCTGCCTGCAACTTTAGCCGCTTCTAATCTGTGTACCAAAAAAGTAAATGTTTATGATTGACTAGATTAGTGATCAATCAATTCTGTCTAAACTGCTATCAATTCGCCGCGTGTCTTCAAGGCCAGAACTATTATGGTAGGTAGATATATTGTATTTGGTCACAGTTACAATCTCTGTGGTTTAATACACTGGCTGGGCAAGGTCATGGACACCTAAGATAAAATGTATGAAGTCAAAAATCTAGAGCACTGCAACAATTTAACCCATATTAGCTGTAGTCAGTTAAGGTGCTCACCAAAGATCATGTTTCACTGTAATTATTTACATAAATATGCTGAATTTTGAAAATAAAATGTACCTTCAAATGTGTAATAAGATCAAGGATACTTATAGGTTCATGTTGTAAATGAAGCACATTCCATCTTAGAGGAGGGTAGGAGAGGTCCTGATCCCGAAATCCTGGGCTCAAAAACACAAAAAATCCCAAAATCCAGGACTTTAAAAAACTATATTCAAAAAAAGAATTCCCAGATCCTGAAAGGGTCAATCCCAAAATCCTGAGGTTAAAAACACCTGATCCCAGAGATTGATAAAGGTCCTCATACCCCTCCATCTTACATATGTCATGATATAGATTAAACTTTCTGAACAAATACAAAATGTCAAGGGAACACCTAATAATAGATGAGTTTCCAATGTTGGCGTTGAAAATGAGTTTCTCCTGTTGACCCCTGCAGTCTAAATCTTGTGTGGGTTTTTTTTTTGGGGGGGGGGACAATGTGACATCAAGAAACAATTTGTGTTGCTTCGCTTCAAGAGAGTTTGATAGATAACTTGTCGAATAATTCATTGAACATGTTGAACATATAAATTTTGCAGTGCAGAAGATTTACAGGATATTGTGAGAGCATTATTGTAGGTGGCAAAAGTACTCTGAAAAGGGCCACTAATTAGATATATGATCTAAATGTACATTGCTGTGTATGACAGTTCAAGTTTTCTCTTTAATGAATGAAATTCATAGAAAATTCTTCTTTTGCTCACTAGATGTGTTATATAAAAGCCCTATCTAAAGAAACATCAAGATAAAAAAGTCTCTGAAGTTGAAATTATATTTGAAATTTAAGTAGTTAGGAGAACTATACTGCATATTCAAAATAATATTGTGTGAAGAAAGTCATCTGGTCCTATGTATTTTAAATAACTTCTAGATATATATATAAAAACAAAATACAATTTACATTGAATTTCATAAATACAAATACAAAATGAAATACATTTACTATAAGTAATGTGACATCAATACAGAAATATAGCACTGTAAATAATAATAAAAAAATATAATTTAGGATATATATCTATGAAATTTATGTGTAAAAGCTGATGTCAATTCATGCAAGTTAACAGTATACATATGCATGTACATGTACATGTACATTGTAAATAGGGTAACCTTGAAATCAAAGTCTAGTGATTTTTTCCTCTTTGTAAATTTATTAAACATAAAAATAAAAACAGTTCAGAGATAAATCTGCCCTTCTTCCAGTTTCTTTATAATGAAAGTAATTATGTTTGATTATGAAAAGAAAGCTAGTTATCACCCTTTTTCATTTTGATGATTTTCTCATCTGAAGTCGAGGGGATTTATATATGATTCATTAAATTGGACTGGCATTTTATGAGCATGATGAGTTCAATGTTCATTTTAACATGGACACTTTTTTTTTTTAATTATGTATTTACACCATGCATATAGTACATTATGTATGTCATGTCTTAAAAGTTTTCAAGGCAGTTATATTTTCTTGAAGATAAAAATATTGAAATACATTTTAATACTCATAACTAGCAGAACATCTGCACTATATGAAACTGGGAGCTGTGATTTAAAACAAAAGAATCAACATGTGTTTGAAAAGAGGATTGTGGCTTTTGGTTATTAATTAAATAAATATAATAATTCGTTTATCATTTATTTGTTTGTAGATTGTAACATATCCAGGGTCCAACATTCCAAGGTGTAGTTGTTACTGATATTTGTATAAGGATGCACAACCTACTGATAGTGACATATTAATACACATGTAGTATTGGATTTACAGTAATACATTTTGTACTTGTGAGTAATTTTTAAACTTTTTTTTATTTTAAAATGTTGTTTTCTTTTTAAATGTTTATAAAAATATCTTCCTCTAAAACCATATTGGACCAATTACTACCAAACTTGCCAGGGATGGTCATTAAGGTATCTTACATATGGACCATAATTTGGTATTCGGCCTTTGGTTTCTTTTGGTATCCTTTTTTATAAGTTCTAAAACTTTAACTTTTATTCTGTGGGTTGTGTTGGTGTTAGAATAGTATTAATGGAACAATTGAGTTTTTCAAGAAAAAAATAATACATTTTGATTCACCGTGACAAGAAACCAATCTTTATTTTCTTTATTTTGCACAATATATTTCAAAAACATGAATGAACACCATTACTAGTGTTACTTTCTTCATGTCAATATTTAAAATCTATTTTCAATGTTAAATTAAATTTTTTTTTAAACGCAACAGGAAACCATAAGAAACCGAAAGCATTTTTTAAGTTTTATTTTATTGCAAAATCTGCTTAAAATAATCTGAACAGTATACTTATCTTAAAATCCATCTTTAATGTAACAGTATTGTAAAACTCCTAAATATGTGCTTGTTTTGAAAACAATTAGTACAATTTATTCAGAAATTTCCATTTTTCTTCATTGATACAGGATACCATAATTGTTGTATCTTGATGTTTAAGCCAAAAAATGTTTTTATAATTGGTTTTGAAATTCCAGTAATATACAATTTATTCCAAATCATTGGCAATGTAAAATTCTTTAAATCCAGTAAAGAAAAAAACTTTTAACTTGGAAATAAAATCTTTAAAATAGGCACCATGTGATATTTGTGACCTGTACACCATCTACATGGTTTCCACATTTTAACCTACTTTAGTGGGCTAAAATCAATTAAGTACTTCCTTTCAAGTCATGCATGGTAAAAGTTTACTTCTCCTTTGACAAGTTTATTGCGTTTCTGATAAGTGTTTGCAGAACATGAATAAAAAAAATAAAATAAAAATTGTGACAAGATACCAACTTTGTACATTCCAAGTGTAACGGTATATTAACATGTATTTTTTATTAAATTATATTTATTCACCTAAAATATCCAGTAATATTTACTGCTGAAGTAAAACCAATCCAACGAGCATTGGTACAATGATAAGAGACGTAATTTCGATTGAATTTTCCAAAGACTCTTTACATCGTTATTGGGAAACAAAGTGTGTTCTAACGTCTGTCAAATCTGAAATCGATTTTGTCAAGTCATTGGGCATTTATTTTCACACAGGATCGTATGTAACATTATGCACATAGGAAAAATAATAGAGCCCTGGTGCAATCTCTTTGAAAATTGTATTTTCCTCTTTTAAACAAGACGAAACAAGTCTACAGATTATGTTTGCTAACATCCTATTGGAAACAAAAACAATGTTTAAACCTAGTATTTCGTAAATCCGTCCGTAATGGCGTGATCACATGTTAGTCATATGTTTCACGTATGACCAGAAATGAATAGACAAACAATTTTAATAAAAAAAAAGGAAATAACTGGACTTCTGTTTTGTGTGAAATGCAACGCATAACGATAACCTCATTTTCTAACTTAATTATTACGAAGAACAGAACTAGAATGTAAATCCTCTCTGATTTACCTGTTTGTACATCTCGCGAGAGTTCATATTTGCATATTGTTTTAAAGAACTCTATTACAACAAAGCAGATTACATCATCTAAAATTTGCGTTACGAAATCGGACTCAAAAGTAACGCCACTGTTCTTACATCTGCTACAGAAATACGTATAATTCTCGGCATTTTCTTCTGACTATTCTTATTGGACGGTGTTCTTTATTATTTGAAAGCAAAAGTTACGAATTTGCCGGTGACAATTATCTATAAATCAGTCAGCGTTATGCACTTCGGAAGCGAAAAGTAACGCGAGAAACGACACAAAAATACGGTCGTATAATCTTTGAAATTTGTTAATTTCATTTTTTTTTCTAGGGAAGAGTAGCATACACTTATATGTTGATAAATATAAAGGCTTCTTTAGATGTAGTTACGACTTTTCTAACAGTAATACACATTTTTATTACTTTTCGATAGTTATAGGATACGAGCCCAATAGCAAATTCTGGTCCATATACATTAAGGGAGCTACCATTTGATTTTTATGGGGTATTACAGACTAGGGGAATAGCTCTGGTAGCATGGATGGAGGCGATTATATACATGTACGGACACATAAAAACACATCAGCTTCCATTTCTAAATTTTAATCAGACAAAAAATGACGTCACACACATAAATACATGATACAGGCAAAAGGGGAACAACTCTCTCTTACACACAGAAACATACTCCGACGATACATACTAATATATAACAACCCGCCCACAAAACAAAAATTTACTAAATTTTTACAATCGTCAATATGTTTATGTGTTATAAATAAAATACAATATATAATAATTTCCAAAATTGAAAGTTTACATGAATAAAGTTAATCTCTCGACACTCTAGTAACCATTTTAAAACAAACATATCAACGCTGCAAAACCGAAGGTCTGGCATCTCGGACTCCTTCCTTGGATGACCTTATGCAGGCATTACTTCCACACAACAATTACAGTGATACACACATATTAATGGCATTTCCTACTAGACAAACATATATCATTATAAATAGCTGAAAATACACATTTGATAATATCATCAGAGACCTTAAACTCTTAAATTTAATAAGGTTTTATTTATGATAAATATCACACCGCTAAATGATAAACACATTCACATTAGCTTAAAATCGAAGTAAACAAATAACGTAGATCAAAATTAACATGAAAAGTATCTGGATTCATAAAATCAACATAGTTTAAAATAAAATGTTCTCGTACAGAATACATTCATCATTTGTTTGTTCATCAGGGTTTCTTTAAAATAGGTCTTCTTGAAACCATGGCAATACAGTTATCACCAAAATACTGTAAATATAACAGTTAATATAGGTTATGGCAGAATGAAACACAACAGCAATACAGTCAACATTACGCAATACACATCACACGTGTAGTTCAACGGGTTAATCTGGGTCAACATCAATAAACAGTAAAAATGGCTCTTCTGTTGAAATCGGAACTTTAGAATGCATGGCGATAAACACTTATCACCGATACAAATTAATTATTAAATGTCAAATGAAAATATCATATATATATAATCAGGATCCAAATGTTACGGATATTAAATAAAGTATGATGCAATGAGATAAATCTCACGTGCTTTCTGGTTGAAAACGGAATACATGTAGACATTCATAAATAATTCACAAAGACAGTACGTACACGAGACGAGACATGGTCTGTTTTTCTTTCCAAAAAATCAATTTAAATGTTGGTCTTATAATAAAAGTTCAGGTATAAATTTTTTCAAAACAATGAAAAGTGTTCAGCATCATGGCGGCATGGCAGATCCATCAGGAACAGTCGTTCAACTTCACAAATGAAAATATCCAAAATCCATTGAAAAACAAAATCCAAAATATGTATAAATCAATATTTACGACCGTTTAGGGTCCCCACCATATTACAGACAACTGGAATAACTCTGGTAGCATGGATGGAGGGGATTATATATGGACACATAAAAACACATCAGCTTTCATTTCTAAATTTTAATCAGACAAAAAATGACGTCACACACAAAACTTGATGCAGGCAAAAGGGGAACAACTCTCTCTTACACACAGAAACATACTCCGACCATACATACTGATATATAACAGGGGGGCTAGGATGAAATTTGAAAAAAATAGGCAGGACAGGAGTTTTGAGTAAAAAAAAGAAGGCAGGATGACAATTAATGTAAAAAAAGAAAAGCAGGACCGGATAGAGTGAAAAATAAAAAGGCAGGAGAGAGATAACAACTAAAAAAAAAATGCAGGACAAAATTTTTCATCCTAGCCCTTCAAATACTATTAATACATGCAATGTATTAGCTTGAAATGGTATAGGTATCTTTAAAGTCATTTTTTTGTAGAAAATTGTCAACTTTTTTAACTCAATAATTTTAGGATTTCACATGTGCATGGTGCTATATCCTTCAGCCATAAAATTTTTGGTTAAATAGTAAAAAGTTTGGTATACAAAGAATATTTCACGTGCGAAATCATGAATTATAAAAATTGCTAAAATGATATTTGAGCCTGTGTGAAGGTAAATTTAGCATACCTGCCAACTTTTGAAAATGCCAATGGGGGATTTACGTGCAAGATGGTTTTTACAATTTTACAAAACCTTCAAGGGGGCCTTCAAATATATATTAATGTTGTTTTCTGGCTCTTTGTGCTTTAACAAGCTCATAGTCATTGTAATATTAAAGATTTTCTTTAAAATTGTGGACAAAACTGCTCTTACAAAATTTCCATATGAGAGCCTCCATGGGGGAAACCCCAGCAAATAGTGACAGTTGGCAGGTATGGGTAAGAATAGATACATGTAAAAAGAATATTTTAATTGTTATAAACAGACTGCTACAATACATGTACTTTGTTTATATTGACATATTCACCATTTTCTTTCTCGATTTTACTTTATGTATCTAGTATTAACACATGTCCATATGTAATAACACTTCCATGGTAGTTACATATACATGTGGTTTCTAGACAGTTTACTAATAAGATTAAGCTCTGTTAATGTTAATTATATATAATATTAGTGTTTGCAATACAGATTAATGTGTAATTAGTGCATGTATATCTGATGATATTATTCCTGTTTCAGGAACATGTATGGTAGATATTGTATGTAGCTATATACAGCTTAAAACTTCCTTTAAGAAATAGGTGAGTGATAAGAACTAACATTGAGTAAAAGGATTTATACATGGACATTCATTAACTTAGTCTGCCTCAACCAAATATCAAACTTATACATAATGCTTATTACCATAAAACACAGACCAAGTTTTATTTGGGTGGTGTCCATTTCACCTTTCTAGAGTTACATGTAACGGTATGATCTTTACAAATGGAAAAATTGATGAATTTTTCATTTCAGTTCTCTAACTTTAATTTGCCTCAACCAAATGTTAAAAATCTCATACACAACTGTCATTACCAGAAAGCACGGATCTGGTTTGAATATTAATTGGAGCAGTAACTTTTATTATTCTTGATATATGACCCTTTATAAAAAGAGGGGCTATCATCTGTCCATGGGACATATAATTTTGGTTTAACATGGTGTTTGTTTTATAGATTGCCCTATATCTTGTCTAATTGTTAATGGATAAATTTGTGAAATTTTTGCATTTGCTTGTCCTTATATATATTTGTTTTTCATGCATGATATTCAGATAAAGAAAAATCATCTTCAGACAAAAAAGGGGACAACATTGAAGTGGTATTATATATATGTGTGATTTTATAGACACTTTGTTATCAATGGTTATGTTCCTCTTCAAGTTTATGTCTATCATAATTATACTGTAAATAGACTAACTGTTTTTTGCAGTGTTATTAATTTATGATAATCAAACATGCACCCTATAGAATTCTACTGACATTAGTGTATGGTTAAGAGTGCTTGGAACAAGGACAAATATTATTTTATACATGTATATTACCAATTAATGATTTATTTCATTATTGTTTCTTCTCCCTGGGAACATTATATATATACACTTGTAAGATGTTGAAACTTACAAACCATAACTGTGAGAACTTTTTAAAGGGGTAAATTCAGTAAAAAATCTCCAATTGGCTTTAATGCTAATCTATGTATGGAATTAAATTTATACCTGATTTACCTTTTGAAATTGGAAACTCATGAAAGTACAAATATAGCCCTATCTTTTGCAACAATAAAAAAATATGGTCATGCTGCATTTGTGGGCATTCACATGGCCTTGTTTACAAACAATGTAGATTCACACTGAATTCCTATACTGACCCCCATTGCTTTTTAACCCTATAGTAAAAAAATTTAGTACATTCAGCATTTATTTTTTATTTTTCAACTCTAGTTTTGATCCATCTGTCAAAAAATATTTATTACAAACATTATCTACCAATCAGAAGAGCATATATATGACTTCAATGTTATACAGAAAGCTGTAAGTACTATTTACCAGGGTTCTCTTCCTATAAGAATTTAAGTTCATAATATTGCAGCCCATTGATAAGATTGATCTTTGACAATTAGAAAAAGTTGAGTAGTTTTCCATTGTAAGACCTATTGAAAGGCAGACAACATTAAACTGATTTTAAAAGTATAAAAATGTAGTTCATTTACTACTTATTTGCTCTTAATAAATTTTATAATTTTGCACCACAAAAGTCATCAGGTAAAAGGCACATATAAGATAGGTAGTTTATATATTTATTCATAAGAGTTTATCAACTAAAAGATAACACTGTAATGTGATTTGTTTGATCTGCATATAAATAGAATGATGTCTGTCTGAGTATATGCAGATATTTAACACTTATAACCAATGTTGAATGTACATATAAGGAATGTCTTAGTACATGCAGATTTACTCCTATAAAGTTTTGATTTTATAGACACAGTTGACCATGGAAAGGAGGAGTAAACTATCTTTTAGTTCTGATGTGGAACAGAAGCAGGCTCTCAAAAGTGATGCTGAGAATGGTCTGACGAGGACAGTCAGTAAGGAGTTCACTCCCCCTGATGGTGGATGGGGATGGGTGGTGTGTTTTACATCCATGTTGTGTAACGGAACAGTGTTTAGTATTATGAATACGTTTGGTATATTGTATACTTTCCTCCTGGATGAGTATGCTGCTGGAGATTCAGAGATATCATTAAAAGCTTGTAAGTAGGAACAAAAAGGAAAACTTGTAACTGTGTCATATAAAAAAGAAGATGTGGTATGATTGCCAATGAGACAACTATCCACAAAGACCAAAATGACACAGACATTAACAACTATAGGTCACTGTACCACCTTCAACAATGAGCAAAGCCCATACCGTATAGTCAGCTATGAAAGGCCCTAATAAGACGATGTAAAACATTTCAAATGAGAAAACAAATGGCCTTATTTATGTAAAAAAATTAACGAAAAACAAAAATGTAACACATAAACAAACGACAACCACTGGCTCCTGACTTGGGACAGTTTGCTTAAATAATTGGAACAAATTTATTGCTGAGTCAACTGTGCAAGTGCTGTATATCCAGTCAAGGTCAATAAAACCTTCATTGTTCTAAATTTATGTCTGATGTATGTTGTGGTCTGATGCTGAAGAATACTATTATCTTGAATCATATTGGTCAAATTAGTGTAGCTATCAGGAATTAAGTATTGATTTCAGTTATCGTGTTTTATATGTTCATTTTTGCAATGTTTAAAGTTCTGTATGTCAGTCTGCACTGTTAACCATGCATTAGTCCAATGCCCTAGACAAATAAATAGATCGCTAAATAAAAAGTTTTTGCAAAACCCTGTTTTGGACAAATATAAGAAAAATGTAGGAATATTTGTCTTTGGACTAGTAGAAATTATAAAAGATTTTGGTTCAGACTGGTATGGAGACACATAGTTGAGACCATTTCTCATTTACAGTGAAAAAGTCATTTAAAAGTATAATTGATATTTAAAGTGAAGTGAGGTCACCAAAAATTTCCACTTAACACATATCCATAAAGATATGACCATATAAGGTTAAATTTTACCAACCAGTATTATCTGATAGTGTATAATCATTTGTCCATCTGTTAAGTCATTTAATGTCATATGTATTTACATATATAAATAAACCTGAAGAAGCTATATAATCTATATACATAGTGTCAAAATTAGATTTCAATTTTGATAGTAAACATATTTAACTATCATATGTTTATTTAAATGATTAGATATCTGGTCATTTGAAATAGATACTGGTATTTGGATTTGTAGGTTACTATAATATTCAACAAGTGTGATTGGTCAATTAGCTCACTTGAATTATACTATTTGGGTATAACTATTCTCTCACATGGACATAGGCCATTTGTGCTGATGCAGCATTAAATCAATATGAATGAATTATTATCATTTAATCATGTATTATTGAGGTTGAAACATAGAAGTGAATACTACTTTACATATTATTTATATACATGATTGTTTTCCTGAAAGAAAAAAAGAAAAGAAAAGCAAATGAATGAAAATAATATATAAAACAATAAAATACAAAAAATTAACGAATTAAAAAGTAGTTTACTCATGACAGTGTTTTCACCAGATATTTGAAACAACATTGACTTGTACAAATATTCTTTGATAATTATTAGCATATTATGTAAATGAAATTGTTAGTTAAAATTTAAAAAACCCAGATACAAGTAAGAACTAGTAGCATATTCGTTGCTTCTTCATACAAATCGTAAGACTTTTAAGTTGAGAGAGAAAACCAATTAGGATGTCCAGGAAATTTTACTAAGAAAAGCCATATATAATAGAATCATAAAAAACTGCATACATAGTAAATTTTCCTGTATACATGTTCATATTGTGAACATGCTGCATTAGTACCAGTATTATTTGCATTTTAAATATGTAACTCATGTGAGTCATGAAGATGTTTATAAATTGTAAAGAATGAGATATTAATGTAATTTGCTAATTGTTGTTCCTTTTGTTTGCAGCATTTGTTGGTTCTGTATCGACTGGTCTCACCTTCCTTATGAGTATTGTATCCAGTATTCTCAGTGACCGAGTCGGAATCAGGCCAACTGCATTTGTGGGAACTTTATTTGGCCTTGTTGGATTGATATCAAGTGCGTTTGTTACAGAATTAGAATTACTTTATTTAACATTTGGTGTATTCCTAGGGATAGGAGCAGGACTAATTTATTCACCATCACTAACAATCCTTGGTCATTATTTTGACAAGCACATGGGACTCGTTAATGGGATTGTAGCGTTTGGAAGCTCATTGTTCTCCATTATTTTATCAATTGCGCTGCCATATTTACTAAAAGGCATACAAGTAAAATATACCTTCATTGTGTTAGCTGGTATGTATTTGATTCTGGTATTCTGTACATTGACGTGGAAGCCATTGATACCAAAACAGTCTAACCTGGCTGCTCTGACACTTTCTAAAGAGAGTGTAGTTGAACATGTCAATGATTGTTGTGCCTTTGCGAAAACATTTCTGAACACAAAGATATTTAAGAACAAGGCTTATGTGATTTGGGCAGTATCGCTAGGATTATCTCTGTTTGGTTACTTTGTCCCATTCGTTCACTTGGTAAGTATAATGTAAATATAAAAAAGAAGATGTGGTAAAATTGCCAATGAAAGAACTCTCCACAATAGACCAAAATGACACAGAAATTAACAACTAGAGTTCATGGTATGGCCTTCAACAATGAGCAAAGCCCATACCACTATTCAGCTTTAAAAGGCCAAGATGACAATGTAAAACAATTCAAACGAGAAAACTACTCCCCTAATTTATGCACAAAATATGAAGAAAAAAAATATGTAACACATCAACAAACAACAACCCCTGAATGCCATCTCCTGACTTGGAACAGACACATACATACAGAATGTGGCAGATTATAAAATTGAGAATGGAAATGGGGAATGTGTCAAAGAGACAACAACCCAACCAAATAAAAAAACAACAGCAGAAGGTCACCAACAGGTCTTCAATGTAGCGAGAAATTCCCGCACCCGGAGGCGTCCTTCAGCTGGCCCCTAAACAAATATAAAGCTTATGAAAATAATGGTATTAATTATTTTTGGAGTGTTAAAAATTCTTTAGAGGTTTTAGATAAAATACATGCTTTCAATGGTCCTTACAATTCTGTTGACAGTTATGATTTTTCTACTCTGTACACTACACTTCCACACAATTTTATAAAGAAAAAGTTTTTGTATTTGATAAAATGGTCTTTCGAAAAATCTCATTGTAATTTTATTTGCTGTAACTCGTTTAAGTCCTTTTACTGTAACGAAAAAGGAAAGTATGCTAGATACACTTACTGGAAATGTGAGGATATGATTGAAGCTTTAAACTTTCTGCTTGATAACATTTATGTACGTTTCGGCGATAAAGTGTATCGTCAGGTAGTAGGTATTCCTATGGGCACCAACTGTGCCCCTTTAATAGCAGATTTATTTCTATATTGCTATGAATCTCAGTTTATGACTAAACTCAGTAAAGACCCATCATTGTTACATAAACAGCAGCAGTTGTCCTTTTCTAGATTTAGACATTTCAATTTCAAACGGGAAACTTCACACTAAAATTTACGACAAAAGAGACGATTTTTCATTTCCTATTGTTAACTTTCCTTTTTTAGACGGCGATGTGCCTTTGGCTCCATCATACAGTGTTTATATATCGCAACTCGTTCGGTTTGCCCGTGTTTGTTCTGATGTCATAGATTTTAACAAACGTAATCAATGCATCACTGGTAAATTGTTGTGTCAGGGATTTCGATACCATAAATTACTTAAAACTTTTACTAAATTCTTTCATAGATACAAAGATTTGATTAGTAAATTTGGCTATACCTGTAGAAAGCTTATTAAAAATGATATTTCACATCCTAAATTTTTTGGTAATATATTGTACTTAAAGCGAGGAAATCACTATGTGATCCTTGTAAACTTATCGAACCTTTAAACAAACTTATAAGTAAGGGTTATCGTACCAATATTGTAATTAGATCTCTGAACATCGTTCACATTGGCACTAATATTGATTTTGTCATTAGCAAATTAAAACATAACTAAATTTCATTATCTTTTGAGGCGAGATGTATAGAGACACAGACACGTTTACTATTATTTCTATAGAAGTCGCTCTTCACTATACTACTACCTGTCGATACATTTATTTTTGGCATTGCATTAGTCATGTCTTCTTTGACTATTAATGACGTTAAAATACTTAATCCCTGTGATGTGTTTTAGTTGATTTTAGTCTCTGATGCATGATTTTTTACTATTAATTGGTTTTGGCTTTTAACTAGCTGTCAGTAACTGCGAGTACTCTCAAATCGTATTTTCTTGTTAATTCGACCTGTTGATACTGTTTATAATGCTTTTTTGTTATTTTTTATTTTTATGGATCTTGTCTATACACCAGCTTTGATTAATTGTAATATCTTCAATTTTTCACTTATTCTTACAACATTTGTATAAACTTCAAGATTATAAAAAAACATTTTTTTTCTAAAGTGAACATTGATTGGTTAAATATTTCTCAGTGTGTTTGAATTTGTTTGTTAGCTTTTTGGTCATGAATGTTTGTCTCTAATATTTAATTAACTGTGCATTTGTATTCAGATATCGCAGATCAAATTTATTCGTTCATTGTGTAATCATACGTTTTTTGATTGAGTTAAGTCTGCCAATTGATATTTTATCGTATGTTTTTCTATGTTGTGATGTTATGCTATTGTTTCAGAAAAAGGGAGAAGGTTTGGATCCATTAAAACGTTTAATCCCGCTGCAAATGTTTGCACCTGTCCTAAGTCAGGAATCTGATGTACAGTAGTTGTCGTTTGTTTATGTAATATATACATGTTTCTCGTTTCTCGTTTTGTTTATATAGATTAGACCGTTGGTTTTCCCGTTTGAATGGTTTTACACTAGTAATTTTGGGGCTACTTTATAGCTTGTTGTTCGGTGTGAGCCAAAGCTCCGTGTTGAAGGCCGTACTTTAACCTATAATGGTTTGATTTTTAAATTGTTATTTGGATGGAGAGTTGTCTCATTGGCACTCACACCACATCTTCCTATATCTATATACTAGTTCAGTGATAATGAACGCCATACTAATATCCAAATTGTACACAAGAAACTAAAATTTAAATAATACAAGACTAACAAAGACCAGAGGCTCCTGACTTGGGACAGGCGCAAAAATGCGGCGGGGTTAAACATCTCACAAACATGTTTAACCCTGCCGCATTTTTGCGCCTGTCCCAAGTCAGGAGCCTCTGGCTTTTGTTAGTCTTGTATTATTTAAATTTTAGTTTCTTGTGTATATATACATGTTAGCGGGATCCCAACCCTCCCCCGAACCTGGGACAGTGGTGAAACATAACAACATCAGAACAAACTATAAAAATCATTTGTACCAGTATCATGACTATTATAATCAATTGTTTAATAGATAGATCTATTTACATGATTTAAGAAAATACGGTATGAGTGCCAACGAGACAACTCTCCATTCTATCACAATTTGTTAAAGTAAACCATTATAGGTCCAAGTAAGGCCTTCAGCATGGTGCTGTGGCTCACACTGAACAACAAGCTGTAAAGGACCCCAAAAATGACTACCGGTAGTGTAAAACTTTTCCAAACAAGAAAACCAACAGTCAAATCTATATATAAACCTAGATATGAGAAAAAACTTATACATAAACATTTATTTAAAATCTGAAATCATGCATTTTTTTTTGTTATACACTTAAAGAATGATAAACTCTTACATTTTGTCTTAAGAGCAGAAAGAAATTTCAAGGAGATGAATTTTATTTTAAAAGTAACACTAAAGGATTTTGAAGTACAGACCCAAGATGTACATGATGTACATGCACTTAGTTATGACATGTGCCATATATATTTCACAAGAAGGATTTAATATATTTTGGTAACACTGACATACATGTATTTATCATATTTTAAAGACCATACTGAATCATCATGTTGTACATGTGGACCACTTATCGTACATGACATTATTGCACTACCTGGCGTACCTTCCACACTAGTAACCTACATTTAGATGTTAATATTAGCTGTTTAACAAATGTATTACTCTCTTAAAAGTTCACTGACCATTATAATGAATAGAGACTTTAAATTTCCAGATTAGATAAAAAATATTCTACCTTTGTCTATATTGATGACCCAAAATTTTATCATGTTTATAAGAGATATATTATCTGGTGTAAATTGTAAATGGCTTACTTTTGAACCATTTTTAGAAAAGTTCAAATGTAAATAATAAAGAAAGACCTGTTATAGTAGGATTTCAGCACTATAAGCATTGTGAAATAATCACTTTTATGAGAAAGATGATTTAGAATTAAAAATTAATTACTGAAATTCTATCTAACCATAATACATACATGTACGTTTATGTATGCCAATGGCCTTGAACGATCACATAATCATGTAATGCCAGACGGTTACTTTTTATCTAAGTAATACCATCATACATTAACATATCAAGTTCTAAAATGGCATTCACTATCCAACATATTTTGATAATGAAATTTGAGAAGCTAATCAATTGGGTAAAAATGCTTTTTTCTTTTGTAATAGAAAAAAAATGATATCCTTGTCAAGTGAAAATCTGTCTAAACCAAAACCATGAAAAAAATACCTAACACTATAGGGAGATAACTCTGTAAAGTCAGCTAAATGTTTTAATTACATTGTGTTTTAAAAGGAATATTAAGCTTCTCAATAATCAAAATTGGTGTTTGTCAAATTGCTATATAACAAGTGTAATTTTTCTTACAAAACGGTTGGTTCAAAATTTTTAAACTTTTATTTTTTTGTTAAAGTATCAAAGTAAATACTTTGATAAAACTTTATGAAAATTAAACAAGCCAAATTGATTTTAGTGAAAGTGTTGGGTACCACCTTAACAACAAATTAAATCGAGCTTTTTTGTGAGCATGCTATATTGTATGATAGGTTTTCATATCCATTGCTCATCAACTATTTATATGCAAAATACTATCATCTTCTTTGCCATATATATTGTATCAAGCTGCATGTCAGGATTCTAAACCATGCCTACATCCAACACTTAATGTGTATAGGGGTGGTATTATCATTAGTGAACATTAACTCACAGTACATCTTGACATTGAGAACATGGAGAATGGATATGGGAATGCATGTGTTAAAGAGACAATAACCCAACCGAAGGGCAGAAAACAGCTCAAGACCACCAATGTCCTTCAACACAAGCAGGCAGGCCTAGCCTTCAGGTTGTTTATTTTTAGAAATATGGGCTTAACATAACAATGTGTTATTTTCATTGCAGGTTAAACATACCAAAGATGTATTTCCAGGTGAAAATGGAGCCTTCTTGATCACATGTACTCAGATAACATCAGCCATTGGTCGCCTTGTATTTGGCAAGGTAGCAGACTTGAAGTTTGTAAATCGTGTTACAATGCAGCAGGTAGCGTTCTTGGTGATGGGTGTGACTACAGCATGTATCCCTTTCTCCTCCAGCTTTGGTGGTCTAATAGCTATCAGTCTGGTCCTAGGCTTGAGTGATGGAGTATTTGTATGTTTGATTGGTCCGATAGCCTTTGATATTGTTGGACAGTATCAAGCATCACAAGCTATAGGATTTCTGCTGGGAATATTTGCTATACCTTTTACGATTGGACCTCCAGTAGCAGGTAATTAAGAGTAGAGTTTATGGTGTTAGACCAAAACAAGTTATATAAAATTAAGAATGGATTAATGGGGAATATATTCAAAGAGACAACAACCCAACTATAAAAGAGCAGACATCAATTGGTTTAATGTCGGTAAGTTCATGATTTCCTTTTTCAGGACCTCAATGTAAAATTTACATCAACCAACAGACCAATAATGATATTAGCTAATGACTATTAGGAAATGGAAAGCTTTTCCCAAAATAGTTTATTTAAATTCTATAACCAGATAACAATTAAAAATCTTACAGAAAGTCTAATAATCAGCTCTATTTGGCAAATTTTGTTATAATATTTGATATCAATGTTTGGCCTGTACATACTACCTAATGAAAATTTCTGGATCAGCACTCACTATAAGGTATATAAAATTATTTAAGACTTACATGTCTGTATGACAGAGTTCATTTTCATGGTTTGTTGGTCAAAATAGTTTCAGAATTTAATGTAAAATTGAGAATGGTAATTGGGAATGTGTCAAAGAGACTACAACCTAACCTAAGAGCAGGAAACCACGGAAGGCCACCAATGGGTCTTCAACACACTGAAGTAAATTCACGCACCTAGAGGCAAGCTTCAGCTGGCCTGTAAACAAACATCTAAACTAGTTCAGGGAAAACTCTGAAACATATAAAGAACTAAAATTACTAAACATACAAGACTAAATAAGGCCAGAGGCTCCTTACTTGGGACAGGGGATAAAATGCAGTGGGTAAACAAGTTTTGTGAAATCTCAATCTTCCCCTATACTTCTAGTAAATTTAGAATAAACAAGCACACAGGTTTCAAGGTCTGTTTCTTAGATACTTTAGATAAAAGGTCAACTATATTAAGGAGATACTATAATTATAAGTTGAAAATGTCTGCCTAAAATCACCTCCAATACCCGGTGCAATATCAACTTTACATTACAATATTTGGCAGGTGCTCTATATGACAGTATGGGTAGTTATAAAGTTGCGTTCCATGCAGCAGGTGCCCCTCCTATACTTGGTGCTATATTGATGTTCCTTATTCCTAAGGTCAAGCAGGTAAGTCAATTTACCTTTAATTATATATTTATATATTTGTGCTAACTATTGTACATTCAAAGCAGGGTTTTCATATGGCCAATTAAGAAGGATAAAAGAAAAAATTAAACAAGATTTTTGGAAAAATTTCCCAATTAGAGTTATGAAGTACTTTTAAACTGTAATCAATGCATCATGAATTATTTATACATATTTGTTAATGTTGATGGGTTAATGGCTGAATTCTGCACATAACTTCATGTTTGCAGAAAGTTTACTTGTGATTGTACATGTACAGCTGCACAAACTTCCAAACTTATTTTCAAAAATAACTAAAACTATATTTAAAGAAATACTTTTGAATAATTTTATGGCCAGTGACATTTGTTTGATTTAATATATATTAATAAGATAAGATTTTGTGTGAAGAAAATATAATTCAGAACAATAACCTTTTTTATCTACATTGAAATGAATAACTTTTATTGATGAAAGACATATTCAATGAAGACTTGATAAGATGAAAGTACATGATGTCAGAGAAAATGGAAAGGATATTGTAAAATGCTTCAGTCTACCTTACCCCTTTTGGAATCCAGATTTTGAAACAAGATTTTGAATTGGTCGGCCAAAGAATTACCTATCAAGCCCTATTAATCTATTATGGAAAATTTTCCCTATCAACCTTGACAGTTGCTTCTTAATAACATTTAGTCACAACATTTTCCTTAAATAACCTTGATATAAGAAATTGACTAAATTCCTGAAAACAAACATTAAATATATAGCTATTTTCCAGGTTGACGATTCGGTAGGTAAACATAACATCCAAGAGAATTATTTTGTGTATTTTCCTCATCACAATTGTAAACAGCTTGATTATCACACATAAATTGAATCCGATTTATTCTGTGTTTTCTTTCTATCTCAATCTTTCCTCCATTAAAAACAATTTCTGAAACTTGATGATGATACTAGAAGCTTGTAGGTGTGACAAGTCCGGTTTAGGTAAACTGCAGGGATAAAAATAGTTTTTTTGGGCTTATATATACATTGTAGTTATAGGTTGATTATCATTTGCAAAGTAACCATAACTGAAATTAAGCTCTATAAAGGTTTGAACCCTGAAATTAAGAAACAAAAAGTTTGAATATTAAGAAACATTGGTGTACTTTTTTGAAATTTAGGTTATACTGATCAATGGAGGAGAAGGATACAGTTCCTGTCAGAATACATTTAATTCATACTACATGTATTACAGTGTATTCTTGGACACTTCATTCACTATGTGAACTATAGGAAAAATTCTTCAAAAGTTTACATTTACAATTCTGGTCTTTATAAGTACATGCATACGAAAAATGCTAGCTTATGTACATGTCAAAAGATGGAATTGATTCAATTAATCCTGAGAATCTATTTGTTTCTCTACATTTTGTCATCCATACTTCTGCATACTCTCTTACAACACAGAACTAGTAAATGCTTTAAAAAAAAGATTGGTACATTAAGCTAGAACAAGTTACATGTATGCTGCAAGATATTTTATATCTCCATCACCCTAAATTTTGCTATAATCTGCTTACAACAGCTGCTGCAAAAATCATTGTTTTATAGGAGAAATTATGCATTTATTCCTAGTATAATAAGTTACAGTTTATAATGCTATCCAATTATAACAATTATAACACTTATTTTTATATTGCACAAGGTCGTGTTTTTCAGACTACTTCATGGTTAATTCATATGTTTAAATTGGGCTTTCATATATAAAACAGAAGATGTGGTATGATTGCCAATGAGACAACTCCCCACAACAGACCAAAAGATACAAATTAACAACTATAGATCACTTTACGGCCTTCATCATTGAGCAAAGCCCATACCACATAGTCAGCTATAAAAGGCCCCAAAATGACTTTTAAATATAAAAAAGAAGATGTGGTATGATTGCCAATGAGACAACTCTCCACAAGAGAGGAAATGACACAGAAATTAACAGAAATTAACAACTATAGGTCATCATTCTGTGAGCCAGCTTTCTGTGATTGTGTGTTTGTGCAAATCTGATGAGTCAATCATTTTCACACTGATTCTAGCAGCTTGTCATAAAGCTGTGCTGCTACAGAACAAAATGCAGAATGCTAAAGGGGGAGCCAAATTAGCTGTAAATTGAATCTGTATTCCAATGAAGCAATAGAAGATAAAAAGTTTTAAAAGATTCAATTTACAGAGGTTTTATTTTCCATTCCTTTATCAGTAATCTTGCATGAATTTGATTTTATCTCCTCTATTGAAATCCAAAGATGTGTTTACCTTAATATGACAAAAAATCTCTCTAAGAGTCCACATTGTAAAATAAAATGTGATAAAAATTCTGGAATGTTTTTTTGAAATGGAGTGTTTACAGAATGCATGCAGTGAGTGGTGATTTTGCCATGTGATTATGGACTTTCCGAATTGATTTTCCTCTATGTTCAGTATTTTTGTGATTTTACTTTTTCCTGTATCTTTGTCTCTCATCTACTTTATTTAATTTTGGAAGATAAAAAAATTATGAACAAACAAACCACACAGTTAAGAGCATACGATACAGTTACAGGGGTGGTAATGACGTTGCTAACGTAAAATGTTATTTTCGCGACGTCAAACTGTGACATATCGGGAAAAGATGCATTTTTCGACTGATTTTTATCATTCAAACTGATTTAATTTGAAAACGAGTTCATGGACCCCTATTTTTCAAAACAGCAATCTGTTTCATTTTGCAGGGAGATTATGTGAACCAAATTTTATAAAACTGTAAATAGAGATTTTTTTTTAAATTTGATAAACATGCAGCAAAAAATTACGTATTTTCCTCAATTCATGAACATTTGATAAATATGAGTTATTTCTGATTTTAAAAATGCATAATATTTTATGATACTTATAAAATACAGAAATTACCAATTATTTAACAAAAAAATTTGTGTTTATCTTTTATAACAAATAAGTTATGTCTTTCTTTCGAAAAAGAAATTACGGCCACAAATCTGAATTTTGAACAAATATACAAAATTTCGACCTCATTTTACTCAAAAAGTAGCACATGAAGGTATATTTTTTATTACATATTTGATTTAATCAGGTAAAAAATAGTCTATATGCCAATTTTCACGAACTTGTTAATACAGGATCAAAACTGTATCGTATGCCCTTAAGTGCAAAAATTTCTTATCTTGAAAGAAATACTGTAAATTCAGAAATTATTGCATGCATTTATTATTACGATTTTGTCATTTTAGACCAAAATGTGATTTAAATTTTGCGAAATTCAGAAAAATAAAATTGAGAATGGAAATGGGGAATGTATCAAAGAGACAACAACCCGACCATAGAAAAAACAAAAGGGGAAGGTCACAAACAGGTCTTCAATGTAACGAGAAATTCCCGCACCTGGAGGTGTCCTTCAGCTGGTCCCTAAACAAATATATACTAGTTCAGTGATAATGAACGCCATACTAATTTCCAAATTGTACACAAGAAACTAAAATTCAAATAATACAAGACTAACAAAGGCTAGAGGCTCCTGGGACAGGCGCAAAAATGTGGCGGGGTTAAACATATTTATGAGATCTCAACCCCCCCTATACCTCTAACCAATGTAGAAAAGTAAACGCATAACAATACGTACATTTAAAATTCAATTCAAGAGAAGTCCGAGTCTGATGTCAGAAGATAAAGTCTGTTTGATTCATTTAAAAAATTTCAAAATGCAAGTTTTAATTTATTCAATTATAACCTTGTTGCATTTTTCGCAATAATGAATATGCTGTAATAATTTCTGAATCGACAGTACTTGATAGATAGAAAGATACAAAAAAAATATTATTTATAAACTTCATGCTGTTGGTATTCTAATGGCAAAATGTACCCCATGAATTCAGAAAAGATTAAGTTAAAACATTTATATGAAAACAACTTATTGTATAGTTATGTAGGTATTATTTAAATGATCATTTGGCTGCTTTGATATGAACCATGTAAGATAGTTATAATTATTTTAATTTTCTAACAGATTGTAATATGCAGAGTACATATATTCACTGAAATGCTGTAAAAACTATGTTTTCTTATACTTAAATGAATATAGGATATATACACCAATGAGATGGCAACCACAAAAATGAAAAAAAAACACCATAAAATAAGTTTATTGATTAATCAGTGAAAATGGTTTTATATATTTTTCTCTGTTGAATAATGTTATTTGATTTCAATTGTTTTCAGCACTACCCAGCAGCTACAGAGGCAGAGACTTTTGCATCCATCTCTCTGTTAGATATTAACCATGTCAGTAGTCAACACTTCAGAGGTATAATAGATTAATTAGTAATAAATCTTGAAGAAATTAAAATGACACAGCAATATTAATTAACATGTTTCCAATATATAAACATCTAGAGGTTTCTAAAGTCTTCAGCAATGGACAGTGCTTAAACCATTCTGTTAGCTAAGAAGAAACAGAAATTAATTCAATAGGGAGAGTGCTGTTATTACAACAAATTTTGAATATGCAAATCTAAGAAGGAAAAATATTCTACAGACCAGTCAAAAAAAATAATGTATTCAAAAGCTGGTAAGTGGTATAAACAGATGCAAACAAATCATAATATATATATGCAATGGTCAAATGGTTAAAAATAAAATGTTAGTAGATAGACTCATCATAGATATCAGGATTATAATAGAAAAAAATTACATGAATAGATAGATGTGTGTTTCATCTACAAAAGACTCATCTGTGATGTTTGAAGTAAAAGAGTTGAAAAGACAAAAAAAAGTATGAATTAGAAAGCACTGAGAACCCAATATTTCTAAAGGTTTTGCAGCTTTGGTTATCTATCATTGAAGTAGAAATCCTTAGTTTTTGAGAAATTCAAAGTTTTGTAGAAAGCAAATGTGTTACCGGTATAATTATGATTTTCTTGAGTCATTATTCATTATTTGTTGCCATAAGTTATTTTCATTCATTTAAATGCTAAGAAACCAGTTCCTACGATTTGTAAATACAAAAATTGGTTCTTAAAATAGGGCTTATTCTGGTTCAGTTCATGTCTATTTGTAATAAACATGCAAAGATGATGTTTTGTTCAAAATGCCATCCTGTGTATGTGTTAAAAAATGGTTATATGTAATACACTAGAAATGTTTGTTATTCAGATCAGATAGATAAATATAAAAAGACCTCTGGTGGTGGACCTGCAGAAACTGAACTGGAGCTGGTACATGCCAGTCAGTTATGGGGTGATGAGAAATCTATAGGACAATCAGGAAACATTGATAGGTCTCTGTCAATAGATAACAACGAAAATCAAAACGCAGAGGAAGAAAGTTACACACTAGAAAATCAAGAAAAAACAGAAGACATTGAGCAGCTCTTAGAAAAAGACACAAAAGTTGTGGAGGAGTGCTCTGAAAGTAACATTGAAGCAGAAATAAAGAACAGAAATGAAAACACTGACGAATCTGAAGAAAAACAAAAATTATTATCAAACGTTTCTCAAACAGAAGGTGAAACAACAGATGACAATTTATCTAAGGATATCTTAAAAAGTGTAGGAATTTCAGAAGCATAGAAAAATATTGATTCATCATTTTTGTCACTGCCTATATGTTTTTGTTGTTGGACATTCTTTTGTCCAAATATATGTTTTTGTCATTACAATCATATTGTGCAATATTTGAGTATTTTGATCACATATTGATGTAAATCAGACCATTTATCTGACAATTTTTACATTACGACAATATTTGAAATGAATTTTCTGTCTCTGATCTCTGCTATTGTTACTTAATATTGTATTTGAATCATGCTTTGGCTAAAAACTATAAAAAAATATGTGTGTTTACTGTCGCCAGTGGGGTAGCCAGGGTTGAAATGATGTGGATGCCTTTGCCGAGCAGAGCGAGCCCATTTTTTTTTAAGACTATTTTATGCAGAATATTTTTTTTCAGACATTGTTCCTGTAAGCACATTTACTCCCCTAGAATCTGACACTGATTAGATTTTTGTTTAATTTTAAAATACCGGCCAATTTATATAACTATATTTCAAACAAAATTTCAATGTTTTCTCATAATTCTCGAAATTAAATGTAAATCATTATTTATTTATTTGATGTAAAAGTTTCCCACCAATCTTATATTTGACATCTCAAAAAAGGCCCCATCACAGCAGCACTTCTATGTAAATGAACTGAAGTGATCCCCTTTCCTAGCATTTCTCAAAAAGGGCCCCATCACAGCGGCACTTCGGAATACAGGAACTGACGTGATTCTATTAACGAGTCGCAGGGGACCTCATCGAAATTCCTGGTGTCCGTCAATCTAGTCTTGTTTGCACTCTCATGTGTACAATTCTTGCTAGATTTTTATATCATCAGCATTGACAATTTCGAAAATAAGTCATAAGCTTTGACCTTTTGAAATATAAATTATAACGGAAATTCCATTGCATTTTCTCTGAAGCTTTTATTTCTCAATTAAAGATAAAAGGAAGAGGAAAAACATTATTTTTTATAAGTTATTGCCCTTGTTTTTTGGTTACATAAAATATGTGCAATACAGTGTACCTAGGAACTTTGTTCTCTTATTGAAAATAAAATTAATATGTGGACCTAGATAGAAACTGGAATTTACTGATAAGCCTGGGAATGATCACACTCTATTATAGATTGGTTTTTTTCACATAGTCTTTCATGTCACAGGAAACGATATCAGGATATGGTGATTTAGTTGTCAGTTATGTTGCTAGTCAGTTGTAGAAGCCATCGCTTGGCTAGTCTCAATTTCAGATGAAAAATGTCCGAGGATCTGTGCATCGTCCTCTGCACTTGCCGTAGCCGATGACGTAATTTTTTTACGAAAAAAAATTGAGAACACTTTTCTGAGATTTATCCATCTTGTTTTATTACATGGACTAAATTATCCTTTAAAAATACCAAGCATACTTCATCAGAAATAATTGGATGTTATCCTCATATCCTAACCCTTGTATCATACGGATACCTCCGAGTTTAACTGCTTCGAAAATATCTTTATTTATAATCATTTTTCCAGTCAAAATGATGTGGATGCTTGAGCATCTGAGCATAGATGCAAGCTACACCACTGGTCGCCTGCTTAATAAAAATAGGTTCTGTAAGTCTGCAAAAAGATATAAAAAAAAGACCTACATTGATGGACAAACCCCAAAATAAGCTCAGCTCGGTACACATTGTATTGCATTTACCTATATTTCCTGTTATTGATAATTTTTCAAAGTTGTTTTGTCAGTCAGATAATTTTTTCTTAGTTTTCACAATATTTGTTGATGTTTTTCTGCATTTATTTAGTATTTAAACAAAAAGAACTTTGCAACAAAGTACAATACCAGTTAAACATTATTTTTCAAATTTTTAGTGAAAAAAAAATGCCAAAGTCAGCTTAAATGTTTTAGTTTTTACGGCCTTTCCATTTGGAACTTGATTTTTGAGGAAATTTTTCATTGAAGAAGAACAGGAAATTAAATGGAAGAGTTATTATAACATCGCAGAATATTTATGAGTGCTAGATATTATAATTCCTAGGTCTTAGTAATTGCAAATTTATTGTTTTAAAATGTTTTGATAAATATAACATATGTACAAACTAATAAACTTACAAAAGGAGAGCATAAACTTATAACTTAAAGATATATATATAACACTAAAATTTTTTTATACTAGCTACAACCATTCAAACATCCCTTATTTTATTCTATTTATACATGAACATTGAATGTTGCCCAGGTTATTCAAGGATACCGGTATTTTTTCACTTTTGCAGCAACTATTTTTAGAATCATTCCATATTTATTTGAATCTTTTTGTGTCTCTAGTTTTATTTTATTCCTTGTTTATGGCTTATTTTGTTTTTGTATGTTTTAGCTGTTATGTGTAAAGGATCATTATAAAAAAATATGTTTATAATATGATTGAAGAAAAATATATAGATATCAAACTTCAAATGTTGAAGTTTATAAGATATAGACAGCTAGATATTGGTTAATAAGTATCTTCCTACTCCAAGGGAATGGGATTTGCTGTTTTACCTCTGTTTTCTATTCTTTTTGAACAACAGACCATACAGAATTTAAGTATACTGTGGATTCATTATAATTCGTTGGATACCATTTTTCATGGATTTCATGGGTAGAGGGAAACCACAAATTAAAATGTTTAACAAATTGAGAATTTTCTGCATGAAAACAACAAAATCAAACATCCATGAAAATTGGTACCTACTAAAATTAATGAATCCACAGTATCTGAAATTGCAGAAACCAATACCTCATACCTGTCAACCTGTGACGATGAAAATGCAGGTCATGACCTGCATTGAAGAATCAAATCTCAGGTCATAACGCGTACGAACTTTTTCGAGCTGAATTATAGTATTTATGGTACATTTTCTTATAATTTATATCAAAGATACCAAAACATCAAATGCATGTTCACTTGGTTTAAGTCATTTTAAATCTTATTAATTATTATTTCATTGCACTTTTGAAGATTTTTTTTATTAGTGTAACACAGTATTATGTTTTATACTTTTTGTTTTCATCACATGTTTCAATTTATTTTTGATAAGTAATTTTAAGATGTTTGAAACTACCATGTAAAAATTGGTGGAAATTAGAATCTGATACAATATAGTAATATAGTTAAAGGAGGTATAAATGTAAAAAATAATTTTCAACTTTAAAAAAAAAATTGTATGAAAGGTATAAAAATAATGCAAAGTTATTTTTTAATATGTATTTGAATTTAATATTCTAATGCAACAACGTTTGTAACGTTCATTTTGATTGGATAACGTCACTTTCTTACATGGCATCAATTGACAATTGATGTTATGGGACGTACGCGCAAGCGCAGACGGCATTTGACAGATTTCAAATACATGTTTTAACGTTGTTTTCTGTAAGTTTCATTAGAATGGAGATAACAATATTGTTTTTTAAGCTCCGACGGCATCAATTTGGGATTTGATGGTCGCAAATACCCGTTTACTGTCTCCGCTAACGCGTGGCCAGTAAACTTAATTTGCGACCATCAAATCCCCAATTGATGCCGTCGGAGCTTAAAATACAATACAGTTATCTCCTAATTCTTATGATTTTATCTTTTTTATACTCATAAAACGTAAATATAAGGAATAATTTTGAATGGTGACAAATAAGGGGAAGTAACTCTACTAAGTTGAAATATGTTTGTAAATCTAGTGCAATTTATTTACGACCTAAAGCTAAGGTAATTGGTGTTAATTAACAGTGTGTTTGACACCAAAGCTGTCAAGTGAAGCCATGCACTTAATGGGTCACTTTATTTGACAGCTTACATAGCTAGATGAACTTCCTGTTCATGGAAGAATTTACGAATTTGCCGGTAATTCAAAGGAATATTACTTATGAAATCACAAGGCTAAGAAATACAGGTGAAATCGCGTCATTTTCGGAATTCCCGGGTTATTTCAATGACCCGGCGGGTGACCCGGGTGATCCCTCAGAATTGTGAAAATCTCGGGTCACACCCGCAGAATACGGGTCAGTTGACAGGTATGATACCTGTCTCCTCTCAAATCTACCAGTCTCATATATTCTTGTTTTTCTAAAATATATTTTTGGAAAATGAACCATGTCCTTGTAGGACAATTTAGACATATTTTTGTTTGTATTCAAACAGGATAATGTCCACTGCTATCAGTGATTAGCCTGTATTCATTAAAAAGGAGATAAATCCCTATTTTCAAATTCAGAGATTTAAAGATACATGCATATGTAAACGTGTATTTATCTGTAGAATGCAAGAATGACTACACACATTTAACTTCAAGACAAAATATGTGCCAAAAGCGTTTTCATGAAATGATTGAAAAGAACTCAATCCTCCAAAGTGACAATGATTTTTCGTCAATTGGGTGTAAGTGACATTTGTTTGGTCTCACCTTCCTACAAAGATTTTTAAAGTACCTCAGATAGTTATGTCTAATTCACATAACAATGGTTTTATACCACCTTTCTTGATGTAACAGTAGCAAGATAACCTTTAAGATTTCAGAAAAACAAGAACAATTGCATATTTGTGTTTAAATTACATGAAGTCCCTTTCAGCTCATTTATTACTAACTGTTTTAGAGTTTTAAGAAATGTTAAGCTCAGTAGACCTCTATGGGCATTTAATGTTGTTCATTCTATATAAGGAAGATACCTCGTCTCAAAATACTCAGTTTTTATTCAATGCATCCATTGGTGCTTGTTCATTGTGTAAATCAATTTTCATTAAACGAGAAAAAAAGAGGCATTTTTGAAATGTTTTAAGATATGCATACTTTATTTTACATTTCCCTGATTTGATAATTTGTACATGTTTACCTAGTCTTTTGATTTAAACTTTCCTTACAGAAATGAAATAAGAACGAGAAGACTGTTTATATATTGCCATATTTGTGTTCTTCACATGGAAACATCAATAAGATTTTGTTTGGCTGAGAGTTGAAAGATTAAATGTTAATTATATTGTTTTATGGGCTCTAATAGAATTCTAATAGAATTAGACATTCATATATTGTTGAAGATTTTTTTTCTTTAGTTTCACTAGAGATAATTAATTTTATGAAAAATGATTCCTGAAATATGCAGTGATTCTGTCTAATCTTTCCTAATACTGTAACCTCTGTTGATTTTAAGCTTGTTTGTGTATTAAAACTACCTTGTCTTTACATAATTTTGCTTCACAGAGCTATGCTGTACACAACTTCTGGACCATATAATGATGTTAGAATTGACGAACGTCTGATGTATGGTATTATGTTGATGATTATTTAAATTTAAAGAATCAATGATTTCTTAATTTATCATATGAAAGAAATTTTTAAAATGGAAACTTATGTGATAAATCTTTATTTGTTTTCTTTTTAATTATTTTGATTAAATAGTTTTACTATTTAATTGTGTTATATGTTGATTTGATTTTGTTATTGTTTGATTTTGTTTGGTTTTAATATTGTGCTATATCTTTATATAATTGTTAAGTTGAAATTTTATTTGTTTGCTGTTTTATAGTTTTGATAAGATTATGTTGACGCACTTTTCCAAAAACAGGAATGTATCATATGTATTTCTTCAAATATGAAAAGCAATTAATCTTTGTCTGACAATAGAAAACAATGGGATTGTTGATTGAAAGACAAAATAGTTTTCATTTTTGCAGCAACATTTTTGGTAGATTTGAAATTTTGATGGGGGCAACAATGAATTTAAAGTAAGCTAATATTGAAATGTGAAAGAATAAGAAAAACATCAAATGCGATTCTTTTCCCGTATGTAAACAAACAAATCTGCAGCTGAGTAATTCAAATTAGCTTTTTCTTTTTAATCATATTAACACAAGCATTATTAATTGTAGGAAAATTTGCTATAAGTTTCAATCAAATTGTAAAGAAAACCCCAGCAGATGACAAAATTACGTTTAAATAATCAAATATATATATCAGATAATTCTGGGTCTATAAATAACACATGGTTTGTTAAATTCCAACCATAATTTAAAAATTGGATACTTATGGCCATGCAACTGTATAGCAATTAAATTGATGTAGTAGCAGAATAATCCTCAAGTGTTTTAAAAACATATTGTAAGGCATAATACATGTTCTTATTGTAGTGGATGAAAATGTTATTTGGTCCTGGTGTGGTGTGTAGAGCAATTCCCATTAACTCGGAAATAAGAGGCATTTCTTTTTAATTTTCAATTATTTTTTTAAAGTTTTGTATACCTTGATTTACATTTCCAGTTTAAATACGGCAAGCTTTAATTTGACAGTATGAAACGGCAATATTTGATTTGACAGTATAAATTGGGCAAGCTTTAATTTGATAGTATAAATTGGGCAAGCTTTGATTTGATATTATGAAATGGACAAGCTTTAATTTGACAGTATGAAATTGACAAGCTTTAATTTGACCGTATGAAATCAACAAGCTTTAATTTGACAGTATAAATATGACAAGCTTTAATTCGATAGTATGAAATCGACAAGCTTTAATTTGACAGTATGAAATCGACAAGCTTTAATTTGACAGTATGAAATCGACAAGCTTTAATTTGACAGTACAATGTAATTGTCTACTTCCAAGAAAATGCTTTAACAGACATATATATTTAGTTTGTGCCAATAAAATCTGTCTCGAAATCTTAATAGAGAAATTTTCAAGCATAGAGATCATTCATCATCCGATTCCTTATTCTTTTATTTCCAAATTTTGGAAGGCTCACATTTAAGTTGTGTCAATCAATCAAGAATGTTTTACCCTCTTTAGTGCTGTAATTTTTTTCCCGTATTTTTTTAGTATAATTGAATGCAATGTTGAATGGTAGTTGGCAAGCATTTTGGAAAAACTTAAAAGTAGTTATATAAAATTTCAATTATTTGGTGTGCAGTGTTAGTGTGATGTTAAAGTTTGACAATCGTCATATCTGACCTACAGATTTCAGTGATATTTTTTCTATCATTGTTTGAAAGGACTTATAGTTATTTGTATACCCAAGAAATCCTCTATTTTAGAGAACAATTTGTTCATTATAGATTCTGAATATTAAATGCAGTTAATGTTGTAGAAGAAATCCTCTAATTTTGCTTTAAGGTCTTACACATTTTGTTTCTATTAGTGTGTTCTTTTATTATTTTTTTGATAGGGAATTTTTGTCAATAAATGTAACTCCAAACTTCATAATTATTGATGTCATATATTTTTGACATTTATTGCATTTTGTAAATGAAGACAGTCCTATTTTTAATTTAAATCTTCAATTTTAACAGTAACATGGATGTGTTGATAGTTGTTTATAATTATGTGTACATAGCTAGGTATCTCACACTTCTTAGTTCTTTAAATATCAAAAGATAGAAAAACTGACGGAAACTTTTACTGAAATAATACGCAGTTTGTTTATTGACCAACAAAGTTGTATCTTGTATTAGGATATTATACTATTGTGTTATAACTTTATCGAATAATTGTTATATCTTTCAAATTTTGTTTCAACATTCCTAAGTACAATGTGAGGAATTGTAGTTAAATATATTGTCAACACTATTTTTAAATGGCTTAACACATATTTGCATGTAAATACTTCGCTTAGCTTTTTTCTAGTTTTTTTTATACAAATTTTAAAAAACTGCACTACTCTGAATTCTTCAAATTTACAATTCCAAATACTTTTAGCTTATACAAGTTGCATCAAATATTTAAAAAATTAATCTGCATTACAAAAAAAGTAGTTTTCTATTCTGTAATTTTTGGCAGATGATATTGTTTTTGTCAATTTAAAATTTGTATAAAGGAGAAAAAATATAACACCTTTCAGTTTTCTTCTTCTTATGAGGTACATGTATAAAAATACAAAAGGATGAGGATTCTATGAAAGTTTGTTTTTTTCATCTTTAGTTTTATAGATTTTAAGATAGTAAAAGAAATCCATATTTAACATGTTAGAAAATTGTTTTGTTTGATCTTAAGTTTTATAAATGTTAAAGATAATGTTATATTTTAAAATCAGATTTACGCTTTTGCTGGTGTCTAAGTTAACAGACATTAAATATATAAATGATGGTTTTGTTTTTTTACGCCTGATTATTACACATCCATTTATGGTGACGTTTATACCAGAAACACATGTTATACACACCGAAGTCATGACTAAGATTTTATAACATTACTGCAACCATATATGAACAACAAAAATTGAAATAACATAGACTTAAGTAAGGCATATTTCATGTTTGAAATTGAAATCAGTAAATTCCAGTTATAACACAGTATTGGAGTTGTCTGAAGATGAAAAATGCAAAGACAGGGAAGATTTTGTGATTTTTTCCCAATTATCTCCCTTGTCACAATTATACAATAATAAAATTGAGAAAGGAAATGGTGAATGTGTCAAAGCGACAACAACCCAACCATAGAGCAGATAACAGCCAAAGGCCACCCATGATCTTCAACTTAGTGAGAATTCCCTCACCCGTAGGTATCCTTCAGCTGGCCCCTAAAAATATGTATACTAGTACAGTGATAATGGACGTCATACTAAACTCCAAATTATACACAAAAAGGTCTTGTGGTATCTTTATTTGTATCCTCCTTGTCACAACATAACAAGGATTTATTTAATACTTTTATTGTTGATATATGTCTCATGGCATTAAAGGAGCCTTTGTGATTACTATATTGAAATCACCTTATCCCTTCGTCCCTCCTTCCATTCATCCAACACCTGTATTTATTAGAATTATTTCTAGTTTGGTGAACATTTGTTTGGGTTACATATTTCCTCAATATTTCAAACAGAATGACTGTATTTGGTCAGCAGTCCTAAGGTGATGAAATATATGAACAGTTTTCAAGTAATTGCACAGAAACAACATTTAATTTTGTCAAGGACCATAACTCCTCAACGGTATACAGGAATTGTCAATACTGAACTTGACATGCATTTAGTTATCAGTAACACCACATTATAATATGAAAACCATAGGTAGAAGGGTTCATAAGTTATTGAAAAGAAATGATAAAGTGCCATTTTCCAATACTGTAGATTAAGGACTATAACTGAGGGGTAAAAGTTTAAATTTGTTTGATCTCCATTTTGTTGTCATTTCAAAAAATTAAATTTTGAAAGTTGAATACCAGTAATTCATAAGTAATTGCACAGAAAATGTTGGAGTTTGTGATTATCTCCCTTGTCATTAATTATAATTGATTATCTCCTTTATCAAAGCATTTTGTGTAGCTTTAATAACCTAATTTATAGTAATTTCTATGTTTATAAAATAGATAAAGTATGTTGCTCAAGCCTTAACTGATCCAGAAGAATCAGAATTAAAGCTTTGTCATTTCTGGGCCTTTTATAACATACTATGTGGTTAGGGTTAACTCATTGATTGAGGCTGTACAGTAACTTATAACAGAGAGGACGATGAACTTAATGTTTGTCTAACCTATCAACAGTTGTTGATTCAGCATTGAGCAACATGGTATGACCAATAAGTTTGAAGAAGACAAGACAGCTAGCTGCATGAATGCACACATTAAATAAATCCATGATAACAGTTATAAATTGTTTCCATTATGGACCATAGCAAGAGGGTGGAACAATATCCACTCCTATGAACTTGTATAAATATTGATAGAGGACCGATGAAAAGAAAAATAATGAAGATCAAGCTTGAATATTATGTCCATTTTTGCCCTAACTTTCAGGGTTGGACCTGTGTGGTCATATCCAGTTGTGCTTGACAAAACATGTTATTGTTATATACAAAGAATATTAAATCATTCAAATAGGAGAGTGCCTGAGAATAGTGGTGTAGACCAAAATGATTAGCATAAGTACAGTAAAGTTGCTACCTCCCTTTACCACAAATATAAAATAAGGAGATATGGCATGAATGCCAGTGAGACAACTAAGTTGTCACCAGAGACTAAATGACATAGATATTAGTAACATTACTAAAGATGTCTGTTTAGCAAAACCAATACAGAATAGATTGATTGATTGTTGGTTGCTTAACGTCCAGTGGCATATACAGAATAGAAAGGGATGAAAAGTGCTGAAAAACAAATTCAAACAAATTCAAATGAAAATACAATAAACCTGATGTATGCACATATCAACATACCAAACAGCCTGATGTCTCTGAGGGACATGATCACCATGTTATCATAAAAGCAAAAATATTAGTATCCCTCCTTAAAAATAATTCAACTACACACCTTTTCCCTAATTCATCCAATCTGAATATATTTTTTTAATTTTAAATAATTGCTGATCTCTGGTCCAAGAGTACTTTTTTTTACGTTTGCCTCATTATTGAAAATTCAAACACACTCATTTAAAAAATATTCCTTTTGAATTCAAAATAAGATGATATATAATTGCCAATAAGACAACTCTCTATTAGAGAGAAACATAGAAGTTTTAAAACAAGTATAAGTCACCTCTGAATGCATAAAAAAGTCATTATGTCCATCCTTTGGATTTAGGGTTCACATGAAGCTTCAGAAATTTAATTAAAATAGAGTTAGTGTCTCTTTGTATGCCATCACAAATAAATTGATAACTTTATATGAGACTTTAATCAAATGTCAATGAAAATATTTTTTACTTCAAATTAGTAGTTGTCAGTATAACAGTACTTTGATTTTTTTATAATCAGGGGAGTGAACTCCGAATCCCGCCATATTTTTGTACCTCTCTAATGTTTACCATCTCAATAGGTCATAAGACCGGAATGGATGTTGTTTACATTTTGCTTGGATTTCATATGTTTAATAGCATTATAGCTGATTATCCATTTAGAAATACATCGCTATCATGGAAGGAAAGAGTAGACGACTTGGTAAGTAGACTGACAATGGAAGAAATCATGTATCAGATGGCTAGAGGAGGAGCAGGGATACATGGGGGTCCAGCCCCTGCAGTTACTAGACTGGGCATAGGACCTTACCAGTGGAATACAGAATGTCTAAGGGGAGATGTAATGGCAGGAAATGCTACAGCTTTTCCTGAAGCTATTGGTTTAGCTGCTACTTTTAGGTACTGATCAGATTTATTTTTCTTTTGACATGTTTGAACAGCTGTTGAATGGTATGAGTATGACTTATCTAGTCCAAATAATTATGACGTCTTGGTAGGCTATTACATGTATAAGTTATATGATTCGCTACTGACCCCCTACACATCCATAGAGGGTAAGTACAATTCAGAGAGGTTAAGGCCAGAGGCCGAATTCCCTATGGAGCTTTGACTCTGGAGGCTCACAAATCAAATATAAGTTTGCTTTCATTATATTGCATGTTTTATTTGGTAGTATTTGCATGATGCTGCATGATTTTTTTATGTGATAGTCGGTTAAAGAGCTCACCAGAGCTCATGTTTTTCTCTTTTATAATGTATATATATGCCGACTCTAAATAAAATTTACTTACTTACTTACTTACTATGGATTTTATTCACCCTCTATGGATCCGTAGGGGTCAGTAGTTAACCGTATAATGAATTTATCGCAAGCTAGACTTTTTCTGTTGCGTTTTTTTTTAAATAAACAAAGCAACACAACAACATTAATAGATGACATCATCATTAACGTGTCATGAACCCCTACGGTCTCATAGGGGGAACCCCCTACGGTCTCATAGGGGGTCACCACGTGTCAGCTTTAAACCAATCACAGAGTGATATTTTACCAGCGGTGTGATAATTTAAATTTTTGCTGATGCCTTCCTACAATGTCATTGTCAAATGACATCGATCTAAGGCGTCAAAGAAAAAAATATAATAGCCTTTCAAGAAGTCATAATAGACCACTTTCGAGTTCATCCGTCACCAGCAAAAACTCGTCAATTATGCACGCCTTTATTACGTCATTTACCAGATAGAGGGGGTCGCCTGTATCCCTGCACTATTTACGTTCATCAAGCGTCTTAGTGATCGTCTTTGTGCTGGATAAACTAGAAATAATGGTTGCTCTGTAGGTACTTAGTGACAATTCCCTAATGACAGCAGTGTTGATTGTCAATTTTGAGAATTCAATTTGCCGAATAATTCATACAATATAGAATTATAGTTTTCCCAACCACTCGCTCAACATTGGAAGGGAAGTGACGATGCCCCTAAACGCACAAATGACGGTGATAAAGGCGCGTATAATTGACGAGTTTTTTCCAGTGACGGATGAACTCTAAAGTGGTCTATTCTGTGTTTATTTGGACTATGACTTATCATGCTTAAGTTTATATACATGTATATTGATCATTTAATTTGACTGTTTGAAGGAGACTTTAAAAAAAAAGATAATATTGTCAAATAGTTGAGATATTGCACCTGATAACATAAGGACCACCTGAGCTTTGATTCCACAGCTAATTGTTGATCATTGTTGATGCAGACAATGGCAGTTTTATTTGAATTAGGAATTTGTCATGTTTTCTTTTTGTCAATTTGCCCACGTTTTATATGGGAAATATTCTTATTTTTGAAATTACAATATCTGATCTAAAATAATTAACATATGTAATGGAAATTAGAAAAAAATGTAAACCCGTATGCATTTATATATGTCATTTCATTTTAAGTTCAGATTTAATTTTCCGTGTGGCAGAAGCTACAGCCAAGGAAGTAAGAGCAAAACACAATAATGATGTACGCCATGGTTATTACTACGATCATACTGGACTCAGCTGCTTCAGCCCTGTTATAAACATCATGAGAAATCCACTGTGGGGAAGAAACCAGGTAATCAAACAAAAATAATGATGTTTTTAACTTTACTGCTTAGTAACTTCATCATGTTCATGTACATTATCAAGGATGAAAATAAGTGGCAAATCCAGAATTTTTCATAAGGGGGACCCTCTGACTGGCTTAAAAGGGGGGGACTCAAGTCATGCTTCAGCTATTTTCTGTATAATCAATCAAATATTTCCCAAGAAAGGGGGAGCTCGGGCCCCCCATTAAGGCCCTCCTGGATCTGCCTATTAAAATACAAAATTAGAGGTATATAAATATCTAAAAGACATAACAAAGGGAGAAGACAAAGAAAACAGACAATAAGACATTGTTAAAAGTATTCTGCATATTTAATAGATCACAGTGTTGTTAAACATATGTCTCACTCTGTGAATAATTTAATTTATAGATTTTTTTCATTATTGATTGAAGATTGTGTTTTCATTTTTTAGATGAATTGATATTTACTTGTAGAATGTACAATGTATTTACCTTTTAACTGTTTGAATCTCATTAGATAATTGATATATGCTTAAATCATATACAGAAGAACATTTGCTAAAATTGTTTAAATGAATAGGAGAATGTGGTATGAGTGCCAATGAGACAACTATCCATCAAAGTCACAATGTATAAAAAGTAAACAATTATTGGTCAAAGTATAGAGCCTTGACTCACAACAAAAAGTAACCTACATGTTTATAGGATGTCTGTAAAACAATTCGAACAGGAAAACTAATGTTCTAAACTATATAAATGACAACAACTGAACAACAGGCACCTGACATATGACAGGTGTATAACAGTATAGTGAGTTTAAACATTTTAACAGGCATCAGCCTTCACTCTAACCTGAGACATTTACTGTAACATTGCATAAAACAGCATAAAAGACTTGCTATGCAATATCAATTGGAATGGCTTAACTCAATCAAAAAGACATTTAAACAAAAGCAAGTAAAAATACACTGAAAGAATAAGTTTGACCTATGACACAATATAAATACAATGTTAAAACTTAGGTCCTTATACATTTATAAGATAGACTTTACAGGTAGTAAAAAAAAAGTAGCATGAGTCTGACATGAGCTATTTATTAATGCTTAAACTATCCATATTTGATGTCTAAAAAAAAGCACTACAAAATAACTGTGTTCTCAGGCCATATACATATGTAGTTGTCAGATACTTCAGATTTCAAACAGCTGTCCACTTACATTAATGTCGGAAATTTAGAACTAAACAACAGAAAAATCTACAAACAAAGTTTGCTCTTGTAATGTATTAACCCATGCTACTTGATTAATATATTTTACCTCAAGAAGAAGTCATGGTTAAGTAACATAAACATATTTGAAAGCATGAGCAGAGTGCACCTAACAAATGTTAACATTATTAGACTGAATCACATGGACTAAATCATTCATTAAGAATCCTATGATGTTTTGTCTTGTACATTAGGAAACGTATGGAGAGGATCCCCACTTGAGTGGACTGTATGCCACCAGCTTTGTGAAGGGTCTACAGGGAGATCATCCAAAGTATATCAGAGCTAATGCTGGGTGTAAACACTTTGATGTCCATGGGGGACCAGAAGATATTCCATCCTCTAGATTTGGTTTTAATGCTGTGGTAAGTTTTAATAATTAGGTACTGTGGCTAAGAAACAGAATTTTTATTAAAAATTATATATACTCACGATATTGTAGTTACGTAGTTACATTTAAATATGGAAGTTATGTGCAGTTTTCAAATGTTCACAAATGTTCAAAATATTTAAACATCATTTGCAACTGTGTGTTCACATCACTAATATTTGTGCTCAACTTGACAAAAAATTCATAGCTAAATTCTGTTTAACATGTTTAACTAAATTCTTTTTTGTTTGTTTTAAAAACAAACTTAGAAATATTTTAGAATACTTCAATTGTACAGTTATTTTTCCAGAAATCTTCAAACTTAGTAGATGCAGGATGCTTTATCACCTAAAATAAAGTAATGCAGTTATTTGTCCTTTATATACCTATCTGTAACAGTATTTCAGCACTTGCGTTGTTTAGAGTTGAAGTCTTTCATCCAATCTTATTCCAACATAGTTTTAATGATGGCCACCCTTTAGAGCTTAATCCAATGTCAAGGTTCTACATTTCCGGCAAAATTAAGGTTGATAGATGCTGCAGAGTTCTATTTTTAATCAACTGCATAATACTTTAAAAAATGACAAAATACATCCCAATTCTAACATAGAGAGATATGTGTGAATTAAATAAGGTTTTATATCTTTCTGATTTGTACTTATGTTTTATGTAGTAGTATTCATTACAGTCTATACAAATCCTTGGTCTAATAAAGACAAGCAGATATATTCGGTATTACTTTTAGGTATCAGAAAGAGACTGGAGACTAACATTTCTACCTGCATTCAAGAAGTGTGTCGATGCTGGATCCTACAGCCTTATGTGTAGTTATAATAGGTAGTTCTCTATAACTTAATGAATTTTTCTTCAACTTAAAAAACTATTAAAAAAGGAGATGTGTTGTGATTGCCAATGGAACAACATACGTATAATACACCAAAGTTCAAATGAAATGGAAGTAAGCAATTACAATAATGTATAAGCAATTATACAGCCTTCATGTTTGTTTCTTTCACTTTTCCCACATTTTCTACAGAAAGTTTAGCAGTGACTTTTTTGAAAAGACAACAACTGTATTTATGTCACAATTCATCAATAAAATCTGAAAAAAGCTTTTTTGGAGGTTTTCTTTAATGTGTAATATTGATCTCATTCAAACTTGATAACCCATTGTATATCGTCTTTTAGAAATAAAAGATGTCTTTATATTTTGCAGTATAAATGGGGTGCCAGCATGTGCAAACAGTAAACTACTAACAAGTATTTTACGTGATGAATGGAATTTTACTGGATATGTCGTGAGTGATGAGGTAGCCATAGAAAACATAATGTTTTGGCACCAGTATTATCTGGACCCTATTGATACAGTGGCAGGATGTGTTAATGCTGGGTGTAACTTAGAATTGTCTGGGAACTCATATAAACCTGTGTATCTATATATGTGTAAGTTAGATGTATAATTGTCATGAAACTTTTATAAACCTGAGTATTTATACATGTGTAAGTTACATAAAATTGAGATATGAAATTGGGAATGTGTCAAAGAAACAACAACCCGAAGGTGATATGTATAATTTGATAACATTTATGCAATGAATAAGGGTAACACAAATATTGTATGTCTATAGCAGAAATGCAAAAGATGCTTATTTTGATAATACTTATCCTGATATTTCTATATTGTTTTTTGAGCTTAAATATTTTCAAGTCTCAAAATACATGTCATTTTCAATCTCTTAATAATAAAAACACCAAAATATCCGTATCATGTGTATGGCAAAAATAAACTTAAAAATGCATAGAAAATGTGTTTAGTTCAAACAACTTTTATATCTTGGAAGTAAAAGTAAAAAACCGTTATCTTCTAATTTTACTTTCAGTGGATGCTATTAAACAGAAAAAATTAACAGAAGATACTGTGAGAGAAAAAGTGAAGCCATTATTTAATACCAGAATGAGGCTAGGAGAATTTGATCCGCCATCAACAAACCCTTACATGCAGTTAAACCTGTCTGTTATACAGAGTAAAGATCACAGAGATTTAGCTCTAGAGGCTGCATATAAATCTATTGTCATGTTAAAGGGAGGACAGACTGTGCTGCCAATATTTAAACAAATACCAAAAATTGCAGTAAGTTTCTTTTTATTTTTGCAGTAAACCATAAGATGATATGTTGGAAGGCTATACCTTTTCTTTACTTTAAAAGAGTAAAATATTTCTTTGTTCTGTAATTAGGATGTATATAGGGCCCTTAAGGTCAGCACATTTTTCAGTGGCGGATCCAGAACTTGTTGCCAAACTACTGTCATTCCTATGTGATTCCCTATATAATCAACCCAATTTTTTCCACAAAAAGGGGGGCAGGGCACATTGGATTTGCCTATTTTTTGTATGATGCCCAAATATAGATACACACATAGTCATTCCTTTTACAATTCTGTGTGATTACAAGAAAAGAAGCATTCAAGTTTGTAAAAGTACATTTTATTGCTGAAACATTGAAACAAGAAATAACATTGTAGAAATTTATCATGTGCATAAATGGCTGTTGTACTTTATTTTGGTTACAAACATTTGTTTAAAGCATAATGGTTGTCTACCAGTTAAAATGAGGAAATGTTCAGAGGCGGATTTAGGGGGACCCATGAGGCCCGGGCCCCCCTTATAGAGGAAAAATTTGTTTGCTTATATAGGGAATCAGTGAAGCATGACTCAAGCAGGCCCCCTCTTAGGCAGTCAGTGGGCCCCCACTTATGAAAATTTCTGGATCCGCCACTGATGTTGTTCATTGTAATGTTTTAACACAGTGATAAAATAATGTAATCTTTATAATATAAAATAATTGTTTACAGACCTCAATACACAAGTTAAGAAAATAATAATGTGAACTTTTCAGGTTGTAGGACCTATGGCTAACAACACAGGACAGTTGTTTGGAGATTACTCCCCAGATGCTGATCCACGTTTTGTCTCCACCCCCTGGGAGAGCCTCCGTAAAGTGGCAGTAGATGCCTCCTATGCTGCAGGCTGTCAGGACGGTAACAAATGTACCAAGTATTCATCATCAGACATACAATATGCTGTTAAAGATTCATATATTGTATTTGTATGTCTTGGCACAGGTAAAAATATATTTTAATGCTTTTTGATAGATTATTAAAGCAAATGGTTGGTTTAGAAATTATTTTATCATTTTTACTGCACTCTCTGTTAAAGAAACTTAATACACACTTTAATAATGAGCTGTTAATTTACAATTTATAAACAAAAAAGTAAACACATATAAAATTATAATACATAATAAACTTTCCAGTTTGTCATTCACTTCTTTACAAATTATAGCATAGAGAAAGTCCAAAGACAATAGCAGGGTATGTCTAACACAAAAACAGCATTTAGTATAAACTTGCACTGACTTATCATACACTTGTCTTTTGTAGAAGATTTTATGATGAGCTTGAGATGTCTTTTGGTTATTATATACTGTATTGTTAGCTTGCTGTCTTATTGTTTCTTTTATTCATACAACAGGTACAGAAATAGAATCGGAAGGAAAAGATAGAAGAGATATGGAGTTACCAGGGAAACAGCTTCAATTGTTACAGGATGCTGTTAAGTATGGTCAGTTGTGGTGGATTTATAAAGAGAAACACATTCCATGAGTAGTACTTATGTTTTGACATAGACTGATCTCAAAATTGTTATTAGAAAAATGCTCCTGTCTCTGGATAAACTAGTAGCAACATATTATATTTACATCTATTAACAGTAAACATAGAGAAAATATTCTTTACTTTAGAGAGAAACATATTCATATTATTTAGATTGATGTCTCATCTCATTTTTTTCCTTTTGTCTTTTATATGTGATGCTTAATCAAATACTACATATAGGACTGTATCCATATGGATATGTGCTCACATATATTGAGAGAAAATCCTTAGAGCTTTTGGAGTTACTTGGTCAATGTCAAAAATTCAAAAACATATTGTACAAGACAACATCACTGTGTATAATCATATTCTAATGCAACAACGTTTGTAATGTTCATTTTGATTGGATAAGGTCACTTTCTTACATGGCATCAATTGACAATTGATGTTATGGGAGCTACACACAAGCGTAGACAGCATATGATAGATTTTAAATACATGTTTTAACTGTGTAAAATCATAATAAAAATTATCAGAATCAGGAAACAGAAAAAAATTGTGCCATCAGGTCACTATAAGATTTTCCTTTTGTCATGGAAAATAAGGGGGAGGGGATTGTGTAGATGAGCTTGGTCACTAAAGTTCATATATACTTTATTCCAGGTGGTGATGTATCTGTGGTGTTACTGTTATTTACTGCTGGACCAGTCAATATTACATGGGCAGAGGAAAACAAAAATGTTGTCAATATATTCCAGTGTTTCTACCCAGCTCAAGCCACAGGAGAAGCTCTGCTTACTTTGTTTACAACAGTCAATAACCGTGTCAATCCAAGTGGGCGTCTACCATACACATGGTACAAGTATGCTGATCAGGTGAGATTATAATTTAGTTATAAATTAATGAAATGCAGACTTATACCCCTCTAAAGGGTTAAAGGCATATAAACAATACATGTACAAATTTATAAACTGCCCAAAATATAACATATTAAACATCATATATAAGACAAACCTGTCGCATTTCTACTTCTACCCTATAAATCATAAAAATTTTCGACCAAAAATTGCTTCTTTATTATTGAATATAGCAATATTTTGCCGTTAACAATAAGTAAAGTCCATGTCAATTTCTGTCTGTTACAGATACCCTCAATGATTGATTACAGTATGAAGGAGAAGACTTACAGATATTTCAGTGGAGAACCTCTCTATCCTTTCGGTTTTGGATTAACCTATACTACATACAACTATTCAAATCTAGTGGTACCAGCTACAGTTAAAGTTGGGGAACCAGTTCTTTTACAAGTGACTGTTACCAATACTGGTTTATTTGATGGAGATGAGGTAAAGATCAAGAAATTTTAGAATTAGTCTTGTATGTTTTTTAATTTTAGTTTTTATTTATTTATTTTTTAAGTTTAGTGTGACTTCCATTTTCACTGAACTAGTGCCCATTTGTGATTAAGGACCAGCTGAAGCCTGCCTGTGTTTTCTTTTTATAACTGTTAAAGACTTTTTGGTCAGGTAACTCAGGTTGTCTCTTTGACATTTTCCCCACTTCCTTTCTCAATTTTATTAAAGGTATGTTTAGTTTAAACATATTTCATTTGCTTAAATATGCAACAGGGATGAGACACAAGTTAATCAAACTTATGTAGTCTTCTCACATGAAGGTATGTTCTCTTGCCAATGCATTAAAAGAAAAGATTTAATATTCCCCACCTAAGATCCTAAGTGAGTGGATAGAGGTTTCTGGGCTGTCAGTCAGTTAGTCATTCAAGTATCATGTACACAATTTGAGTGACATTTAAGTAACTTAAGGGTTTTAGACCTTGTGGTAGTGCAAGCAGTTCAAACTTATTCTCAAAAAAATAGTTTACAGTTTTCCTCCCAAAAAAATAGGTTTCAATTTTATTCAGATTTTTTCAAGTTCAAGACTTTGATTACATTTACCATTTTGTAATAAAATATTTCCACACATCCACATTTTCAGGTAGTACAAGTATATATACATTGGTTGACAACAAAGGAACCAATGCCTAATTTACAGTTGGTAGCAGTAGATAGAGTGTTTATACAACGACATACCAATGTCACAGTCAAACTCACAATAGATGCTCAAAGTATGGCTGTGTGGACCGATAAAGGATTTGTTATAGAGCCAGGTAATACTGCAATGGATACTTTAATTCAAAGTTATATTTCCAAACTATAACAAGTACTAATGTACAATTCAAAATAAAAAGTAAAATCGCAAAAAAAGCTTACTTTGAGGAATATTCAAAACTGAAAGTTCCTAATCAAATGGCAAAATCAAAAGCTCAAACACATCAAACCCGACTAGGTACAGGCATTTTGTTATGTAGAAAATGTTTGATTAAACCTGGTTTTATAGCTAGCTAAACCTCTCACTTATATGACAGTCGCATCAACATATAAACTCATTTCAGATTCAAAGATTGAAATAAGCTACATTTTATAAGATGTTTGATTATATCCTTCTGCTTGACTTTATTCTAAGGCAAATAATAACTGAAACAGAAATTAGTTTTATCAAATATATCTAAGATAATCAAATCGCCACAAAAGACAACAACACTCAAATGTTTTACATCATTCAATAGTTTTATTAGTTCACAAGTTTTGCCAGCAAGTGTGGTGTCTTCAGGACAGGTATATACATGTTATAAAAAAATGAAGTACACATTTTGCAGTCATTGTGGTTGATCATGCCAGAAGTAATGTTACACTTATATTTGTTATGAGGATGCTGTTTTGTATGGTGACTTATTCCTATTCATATTAAGACAACTGTGCATATTAAGCGTAATCCACTTGTTTTAACCCTCCTGCACAATCACTACTTCAGATGTTGATTCACTTAAAGAATTTCATATTAGAACAAAGTTAAAGTTGCATACATTAATGACTGTATACACATTGTTTTGTAATTTCTAAAAATAGTTTTTTTTTTATATTTACAGGCTCCATACAAGTATATGTTGGTGGACAGCTACCCAACCAGAAGAAGACAGTGCCTTCAAATGTTCTCAGTGCTACATTTAAAATTGTCGAAACAAAACTCTAAAAATGGTGGATTTCATATAGAGGGGATTTTTATTACATTTTTAAAAAAATATTATGTTGTCTTGCCTGCTATAAAGTTGTGGACCACAAGATATAGGGATGCACATTTCTTGGTATAAGCTTTATATTTTGAAGTTGAAAGAACTGCATAATTTGTATCTTGTATACAGATGATATCTGGTCGACATTGATTTATTTTATTGACATTTTGTAAGCCTTGAAACTCATCTTTAGGGTTTGGTGACTACATATAAATATACAGTATTGAATGATTTGACTCATGTTCCTGTTAGTTATAATGAATGATAGACAGTCTATATTTAATATATAAACATTTCAAACTATATACATGTCTGCCAAGCAGTGTTCACCTGACATATTTACCTCATATCATGGAGTTTTTGTGTAGTGCATGTTAGTGAGATGAATAAGTTTTATTGGATACCACTCTTCATTTTACCTTGACTTTATTTGCTTCATTCATTGGTTAATGTTGAACATATATGATACCTGAAATACAATCTTGATTTAGAAGATTATTACATAATATTCAGTCATAATTAGTTACAGATGCTCTCATTTCCACCTGATCCAGTCTTGTATAGCTTTCGAAGTAAAAAGGGGTTATAAAATTTTTGAACTTTCTGACAATTGGTTAGTCTTTTTCATTTCATGATGTTAACTCAAATTATTTATATCAGATTGGAATAGAATAATCAAATATGTATTTGCTGTCATATATTTTCACTTCTTTGCAAGAATCCCTATCATGCATATTTTTGTCTCAACTATGTCACAGAGATCAAAACATAGGAAGGTTACTCAAGCTGCAAAAATATGACAAAAAGTGGTAAAGGATCTACTAATATAACTTTGAATATGCTGTCACATATAAATAAAATCTTGAACCATAATTTGAATGAGGGTAAAAATGTTATTTATTTATTCTTTTGTTTGATTTGTAATGATATGTGTTTATTATGTGATATTCATTGGATAACATCACTTATTTACATGGCATCAATTGACAATTAATTATATGGGACGTACGCGCAAGCGCAGATGGCATAGGACAAACTTTAAATACATGTCACACCACATTATCCTATATCTATTTAACTTTGTTTTCTGTCAGTTTCATTAGAATGGAGATAACAATAACACACAAAGATTAATATCTTCCAAAATGTTAGTTATCCTCAATCCACAAAAAATTGGTATCCCTGGCCAAAACAAAAATGAATCCATAGTACTTATCGAATGGTTATATCTTGTTCTCATTGTGTTATTCAAACAACATTGTAAACAGTATCTTGTTAATAATGATATATCTTATTTTTTGTTATGAATTATTAAATGAATGTGGTAGAGCTATATTTTTATGTTTTATGTTAATTAAGTTTTATGTTATTAGAATATATACTGGATATATTCTTTTTACATTTATTGTAATTTGTAGTCTGCTAGTTTATTCAGGTAGAACATTTCCTATTGTTTATATCTTTTCTATTGGTCACTATGATTTAGGCGGGAATCTTTTGTTTAACTATTCTTTGTTCTGGTCACTTGGCTAAAATATTTATATGAAGTGGTAGCCATTTTCTTCAGCTCTATTGGAAGTTGTTATATCTTTAATTTGGTTCTTGAAATAGTCTAGGACTTTCATATTCTTTTATAAGGTCAGTTTATTACTAATATATTCATTACAATAACATTCCAGTTTTAATGTCCAAGAGTGAGTGATATTTAAGTGTATAATTGAATGAATAGGTGACCGTATTATGAAAGGTGTGTGCGATTGATTAAATAGTAAAGTTATGTGTAATCTATTCATAACTCATAAAGTAATAAAGATAAACTTGATAATATAGTTTTATTTGTAAGATTTAATAAACTATATAAAATCTACATAAAACTGGTAAAAGTATTATTTATACTTTAATTTCTAGTAACATTAATATATAATCTATTTTAACAGTTTGTATGAGTGAGCGTTAAATGATTTTATACTTCTTTAAAGTTAATACAAGTAAATATTTGATTCACCAGATTTAAGGATAGATAACTCTGATTATTCTAATCTAGCAGTATAAATAAGGTTTCTATGATTTTAATATTTTGTCTTCAGGTTATACTATTGAAACAGAATGTAAACTGATTCAAATCAATCAGTTGGTGAAAAGACCTTTGCACTACATGTGAGGTATGTTTATATGTATAAAGTTTGTATTGTTCATGTTACTTTTATGTTGCTTTGCTTAAATGTATTGTCTGCTTTGTGTAACTGTTGCAAAACGGAATGTCTTGTTTGCACTTACAATTGCGTGTTATTATTATGTTAAACTAACTATTTTCGGTATGATACTACAAGCGTAGCTATGTATTAGCTGTGAACTTAGTCTGTCGTTGCATATTTCACAATGCACTAAATACAGAGAAATATAGAATGTACTTATTTAATACAGAATTCGGAATGGTGTAATATCGTTTTGTGTAGCTTGTAATAATATTATTTTAAAGAGCAAAGGAAATCTACAGTTTTCTTCTATGCATATAGATATATTGATTTTATAGTAATTGATAATTACTACTTATTGAATTGTATAAGAAATATATTGTTATTATTTCAGGGTCATTTTTGTTAGAATATTACCATCAATTCTGATGAAATAAAGAACCTAAACCTATCAACGTGTTTGTGTTATTTAAATACATGGGAAGCACGACTACATTTTGGCGCCCAACGTAGATTTCATCAGTGTTATTAAAGATCAACGATTTCCATTACCTGTGGAGGGAACTCCGTTATTACATAATAGACATTAGTGTATCGATACGTCACAAGAAGTGGTACGTCACTGGTCGACATACGTATATTGAACTTTGTGTTTACTTCCGGAAGTCAGTCAAGAAATAGGACGTCAACAACACGGATTTTCAGTGAAAATATATTGCAGTTTTATGGTAACTATAATCAATGTCATTGTTCACTGTTGTGTTTGTTTGATGTTTTGTCTATACATGTGTGTTCATATAATATATGTCATATAGATTTGAACTTTGAATTTTTTTAAAAGCGAACTTTAAAAAAAAACAAAAAAAAAAAAAACTTTGATTTTTTTTTCATTTGTAAACTTAGAAACATTTAGATACTTAGCATCAGAAAACAAATTTGAAATTTTACGATTTGGTTTAACTGATTTAGTTATTACATACAGTGATTGTACAGTAGTTGTAATAGTATATATAGACATTTATATATGATGTGTTTGTACATGTTGTAATTGTACTTTGATTTTTTTTAATTTTTTTTTGTAATTGAGACTTGACACCCCTACATTTATTTTCCCAACCCCCCAGGGTGAGGTCAAGGTCAACCGGAACCGGAAGTTGTATACACAAAGCTTGTTTACATTAGCAACCACTTATTACACTAAGCTATACTGATTTAGATAGACTTTTGCACAGCTGAAACTTACTTTGTACATACACACATACACTTAGGGTGTACATTTAAAATATTTTAAAATATTTTTACACACTTTACATATCAAGTTGGACTTAGACTTGATATAGTCATACATCAATACACACATGATTGATTGATTGTAGCTATTACAGTTACTTGTTTACTTGTGCAAATTTACTTACATACACATACACATAGCATTCCTAGTACCCCATAGTTGATACTTGTACTTTATTTGTGTTATATGTGATATAGTGTATTACTATATTTGTATTATCATTGTGTATTGATAGATTGTGTTTGTATTTGTGTGTTGTCACTGTGCATTTATATTGACTTCTGTGTTTTGATACTTAGTGTACATTGTGTTTATGTTGAATATTTGTATGATGATTTATTGTTGTGTGTCATATTGATATAATTCAAATTTTGAATTTACATATAAATAGGACATAAATTAGTTAAATCTTAAACTTTAATATATACATATTAAAAGTTTAGATAGAGCAGTAGTGAGACTGAATACCTTGTAACACTTTGTCACTTTAACATTATTAACTATCCTTATCCCTCAAGCATGACACTATTACCCACATTAGCACTTATCTGTTAGTTAATTCTTTCAGGACTTAGTGAGTTATTTTTTTTTCCAGAGTTTGGGTAGATTACTAGTGTGTTTAGTTGAGTTTAGTCTTGATTGGTTTTTGAGGTGATTTATATTGGATTTGTCTATTGCCATACTCTAGTCTTATATTTGTATACTGACTTTATTATACTTATAGATAGTTGATATTTGTATATATAAGTACTTTCTTATGAGTTGAGTGTAAACGTAGAAGCTTTACAACTCAAATCCAAGTTTAGATATTGTATTTTGATTACTTATTGTGTATATATTACCTTATTTGTTCATATTGACTAAATTGCATTCATTAATCTTGATTCATTTTCAGTTGCATTGATTTATATTTATATATACATATTCATAATACTAATTACTTTAGTTTGAATTTCAGATAGTAGACATACATCATACTTATTGTACTTAGTACATATTTCTTTACATAAATTTATTAATAAAATTTATTTTTACAGGACATATTTCATATGTAGTTATTTGATTGATTTTTTTTTCTTTCTTCTTCATTTAGTTTATTATAGTTAATAACCTATCTTACTTTTCAGATTATTTACAAACAATTGTTTGTCATCTATTTACTATTTTTCATTGGCTATAGTTAGATAGTCTTTAAGTACTTGACATTTTTGTCATATAGTTATAACTTTATTTCACACTATTACTAGTTATACTTGGATTTATACTACACAATCATGTCGAAAGAAAAAACAATATCGGAAGAGGATTTTGCACTCTTGCAATTACTCAAGAAGGAAGTAAAAGAGAAACCAAAAGGAGATGATGTTCAAGGATTGAAAGAGTGGATGAAAGAATACTTAGCCACTAGTGGAGAAATAGTTACACCGAAAGAGGAATCACAAGATAAGGACACATCTAAAACCAAGACAACTGTCACATATACTAAGATGAGAGATCCACCCAAAGTAACAAATTTTTCAGGATCCAACAGCAAGGGTGAAGCCACTTATGCCTTTTGGAGATATGAAGTTTGTGGACTCATGGAAGATAAAGTACACGACTCGGATAACATCAGCTATGCTGTACGCAAGTCACTCAAAGGAGAAGCAGGAACTATTGTTATGCACCTTGGTCCTAAAGCTAGTCTACCAGAAATCATACACAAGTTGGACAGCATTTATGGAGATGTAGAAAAGAAAGAAGACCTTCTTGCTCAATTTTACAGAGCCAGACAGGGTGATGATGAATGTGTAACTAAATGGAGTTGCAGATTAGAGGACATTATTGGGAAAGCAATTGAGAAAGGAATGGTACAACACAAGGATGCCAACACTATGCTACATTCCATGCTATGGTCAGGACTTAAAACAGAACTTAAAGATATATCTGGACATAAGTACGATACGATCAAAGACTTTGATGAACTTAGAATAGCACTGAGACATATTGAGAGAGATCATGAGGAAAGGAAAACATCAAAGAAACCACAAACAGCCAAAGCTGCAGCAATATCAGAACCTATCAACAATACATCTGAGTTTGAAGAAGTTAAAGGACTTATTCAACAACTCACCACAAGGTTTGATAGAATGGAGACCGATTATAGAGGACGAGGCAGAGGCTATATTAACTACAGAGGTCAGAATAACAACAGATATACCGATACCAGACAACGAAGTTGGCAAGACCGATCTAAACCACAAGCTTCATCAGCCAACCAGGATGAACGAAGATGTTTTAGATGTGGAAAACCAGGTCACTTGAAGTTAGGATGTATTGAGAAACTGGATAAAGATGGTAAGCCTTTAAACTTCAAGAAGTCTATGGAGCAGGACCATCGATAGACTTATGTACATCAGGAACAGCATCAGGTCCTTATAGTTTACCACCAGGATTGTATGGAAAGCCAACAGAAACTGAAGTTGTACTTTATGGAAAAACAGTGAAGACTTTACTTGATACAGGATCAACAGTATCTACTATCAGTCATACATATTACCACAGCAACCTAACAGATATACCTTTACTACACATGAACGAGCTACTTGATATTGAATGTGCTGATGGAAAACAACTACCATATGAAGGGTATCTGGAAACTGAAATTATTCTCCCACATCAGACCAACACTTATCCATGCTTGCTGTTAGTGATACCGGATAGCAACTATAACACTCAGATACCATTGCTTCTTGGAACTAACACTCTTCAACCAGTCATGGAGTCATTGAAAGATCAACATGGGACAAGATTTCTACAGTCATGCAACTTAACAACACCATGGTACTTGACTTTTAGATCCATCACACTTAGAGAAAAGGAACTTAGCCGCAATGACAACGCATTAGCTATAGTCAGAAATGCTGTGAACAAACCTGTTACCATCAAACCAAATTCAACCATAAAGATAGAAGGATACACTGATAAAGAGATACCATACAGTACAACTGCAGCAATGTTACATTCATCTGAACTTCAACCGAATTGGAAAGATTTAGATATAGAACCTATACTTTTGGATTATAGATACAGGAACAACGGAAAGATATACGTTCAGATTGCAAATGTTACCACAAGGACTATTACCATCCAACCAAAAGCTGTCTTATGTGCAATACAACCAGTCAACATTGAACAACAACCATCAAATACTTCATCAACGTCATCAATACTTGAACAAGTGGAAATTACAGAAAGTGATTTAACCGAAGATCAACTAGAAAGAGGGATAGAATTCATCAAATCATTTGAAGATATATTTGCCAAGAATGATGAAGATATTGGAAATACAGAAGTGAAACACCATATCGATTTGATTGATACTAGACCATTCAAACAACGATATAGAAGAACACCACCAGCTATGTACGATGAAGTTAAGTCGCATCTTCGACAATTATTGTCAAATGGTACCATCAGACCATCACACAGTCCATATGCATCTAACGTGGTACTAGTACGTAAGAAGAATGGGAAACTGAGACTGTGTGTTGATTACCGTCAATTAAACAACCTGACAATAAAGGACAGCTACGCCTTACCAAGAATAGAAGATCTGCTCGATTCGCTAGCTGGAAGTACGTTTTTTTACCTGCGTAGATATGAAAAGTGGATACCATCAGGTAGAGATCCTTGAAGAGCACAAAGAAAGGACTGCATTTACGGTAGGTCCACTAGGATTTTTCGAATACAACCGGATGCCATTTGGATTGACCAATTCACCTGCCACGTATCAGAGGATGATGGAAGAATGCTTATCTGACTTACATCTCAAGATCTGCTGTATCTTCATCGATGATGTCATCATCTTTGGTAAGACCTTCGAAGAACAACTGGAAAATCTTCGCCTTGTTTTCGACAGGATACGCCAACACCACATGAAGTTAGCACCAGATAAATGTTCCTTCTTCAAGAGGAAAGTCAAATATGTCGGTCATGTTGTCTCAGCAGATGGTGTTGAGATCGATCCAGCAAAGACAGAGAAGGTAGTGAGTTGGCCTAAACCTACTAACCCGGAAGATGTCAGGAGATTTCTTGGATTTGTTGGCTATTACCGACGATTCATCAAACAGTTTAGCCAAATCAGCAAACCACTTACCGATTTGATGCCAAATCCAACTGTAAAGAAATCATCAAAGAAACACCAACAGAAACCATGGCAATGGGGAGAAGAACAGGAGTCGGCATTCAAGAGGTTAAAGGAGTTGCTTATATCAGCACCTATACTAGGATACGCCAACAGTGAATTACCCTATGAACTTCACACAGACGCCTCCGGTACAGCACTAGGAGCAGTTTTATACCAGGAACAACAGGGAATTAAGAGGGTAATCAGCTATGCCAGTAGAGGTCTTACAAAGTCGGAAAAGAGATACCCACCGCATAAACTGGAGTTTCTAGCACTGAAGTGGGCAGTTAGCGACAAGTTCAAAGATTATCTCTATGGAAGCAACTTCACAGTACTTACAGATAACAACCCCATGACCTATGTGCTTACAACAGCAAAGCTTGATGCCACTGGACACAGATGGTTGGCTGCTTTAGCCGCATTCAACTTCAACATCGTTTACCGTCCAGGAAAGAAGAATGGCGATGCAGATGGACTTAGTCGTCTACCACAACCAACTGACAAGGATTCCACCAACAGAGAGACTATCTCCATAGAATCTGTAAAGACCATCTGTAATTCTATTCTTCCAGGAGCATACATTGACAGTCTTGCTGTTAACCCAGCTGTAATACCATCACAGGAAGAAGATATACCAGATACTGAGACAGTTGATTGGGCAGCTGCACAAGCCATGGATCCTACCATCAAGTCTCTTGTGAAGTACGTCATCGAAGGAAAGAAACCGACAACTGCAGATATTGGACCAACACCACTACTGCGACAGTTCCAATACCTCAAGATGAAAGATGGTGTACTTTACAGAGAAGTTACTATTGGAGAAGACAGGAAGTCACAGTTAGTTCTGCCATCAGCAAACATCAGCGTTGTATTAGAGGCACTTCACAACGACATGGGACATCCCGGAAAGGATAGGACTCTATCACTGATTCGTGACAGATTTTACTGGCCTGGGATGGACAAAGATGTGGAGGATTGGATACAACAATGTGGTAGATGCATAAAGAGAAAAACACCAGCCCGTCAGAGAGCACCTTTGGTCAGCATTGAAACTCAGTTTCCACTTCAACTTGTCTGTTTGGATTTTCTCACACTGGAGCAGTCAAAAGGAGGTCACCAGAACATACTGGTTATTACCGACCATTTCACCAGATATGCTCAAGCAATAACAACCAGAAATCAAACAGCAAAGACCACAGCACAGGCACTCTTTGATAACTTTATTCTACATTACGGAATACCACAGAGGATCCATTCTGATCAGGGAGCTAATTTCGGAAGTAAAGTTATCAAGGAGCTATGCAATCTGACTGGAATGAAGAAGTCAAGGACTACACCCTATCATCCCATGGGGAACGGGATGTGCGAGAGATTTAACCGTACTCTTCTTGGTATGCTTGGAACCTTGGAATCTCATCAGAAAGCCAACTGGAAGCTCTACGTTTCACCCATGGTACATGCGTACAACTGTACCCGTCATGAGTCCACTGGAGTAGCACCCTACTTTCTAATGTTTGGAAGAAACCCAAGACTACCCATCGACTTAGCGTTTGGCCTACATAAAGATACCAAGTTACCAACAACTCAGTATGTAAAGGATCTACGAGACAGATTATCACATGCATACCAACTTGCAGCTGAAGCATCAAAAATTGCACAAGCCAATCAGAAGGAGGGTTACGATCTACGTGTAAGAGGAGCAGCAGTACAGAAGGGAGATCGTGTACTTGTAAAGATTGTGGCTTTTGACGGCAAGCACAAACTTGCGGATACATGGGAAGATACTCCATATGTAGTCACTGACCAGCCGAATTTAGATATTCCTGTTTTCACAGTTGTCAAAGAGAACGGAGAAGGACGATCAAGGAATCTCCACAGGAATTTATTGCTACCTGTAGGGTATATCAGAGAAGAAGCAACAACTATTATACCACAACCAGTTCCAAGACCTAGGACAAGATTACAGAGGACAATAGCTGAACACCGGACTACTTCAAGTGAATCCAGTGATGAGTCATCTGATGAATCAGTGGATGATTTTGATGTAGACTATGTGCTGGAGAGGACAGTTGACAGTGAACCTACATCCACTGATGAACCAGCTGTAGATGTAACAGAACCAGCACATGATGCCTTCATTCCATTAGGGGACGCCCAGCCTGAGGGGAACCAAGGGCCAGAAATGGAGACAGATTCAGGAAGCGCTTCAGATATTGTTGAGGATGTTATTCAACAGGAGGACACACCTGTAGAACAGGAAGAGCAACCTCAGGAACAGGAAATGTCACCGGTACCTGTCAGACGATCAGGGAGAGAACGTAAACCACCAGCATGGATTTCTTCTGGTCTGTACGACATTCAAGCTATTGGGACTACCTCTGTTGGTCATACTAGCACCATGGAATATTCGAAGCCAACAGCTGAGTGGCAAGAGAAGGCTGAATATATAACATCTTTAGCTAGAACACCATTATTCTCAGGATTACAGCGAGAAGCAGCCTTAGCCATTCTAGATATAGTGAACCACCATTAGTTTGAGGAATGACGGGACGTCATTTTATAGCTGGGGGGAATGTGTGGTAGAGCTATATTTTTATGTTTTATGTTAATTAAGTTTTATGTTATTAGAATATATACTGGATATATTCTTTTTACATTTATTGTAATTTGTAGTCTGCTAGTTTATTCAGGTAGAACATTTCCTATTGTTTATATCTTTTCTATTGGTCACTATGATTTAGGCGGGAATCTTTTGTTTAACTATTCTTTGTTCTGGTCACTTGGCTAAAATATTTATATGAAGTGGTAGCCATTTTCTTCAGCTCTATTGGAAGTTGTTATATCTTTAATTTGGTTCTTGAAATAGTCTAGGACTTTCATATTCTTTTATAAGGTCAGTTTATTACTAATATATTCATTACAATAACATTCCAGTTTTAATGTCCAAGAGTGAGTGATATTTAAGTGTATAATTGAATGAATAGGTGACCGTATTATGAAAGGTGTGTGCGATTGATTAAATAGTAAAGTTATGTGTAATCTATTCATAACTCATAAAGTAATAAAGATAAACTTGATAATATAGTTTTATTTGTAAGATTTAATAAACTATATAAAATCTACATAAAACTGGTAAAAGTATTATTTATACTTTAATTTCTAGTAACATTAATATATAATCTATTTTAACAGTTTGTATGAGTGAGCGTTAAATGATTTTATACTTCTTTAAAGTTAATACAAGTAAATATTTGATTCACCAGATTTAAGGATAGATAACTCTGATTATTCTAATCTAGCAGTATAAATAAGGTTTCTATGATTTTAATATTTTGTCTTCAGGTTATACTATTGAAACAGAATGTAAACTGATTCAAATCAATCAGTTGGTGAAAAGACCTTTGCACTACATGTGAGGTATGTTTATATGTATAAAGTTTGTATTGTTCATGTTACTTTTATGTTGCTTTGCTTAAATGTATTGTCTGCTTTGTGTAACTGTTGCAAAACGGAATGTCTTGTTTGCACTTACAATTGCGTGTTATTATTATGTTAAACTAACTATTTTCGGTATGATACTACAAGCGTAGCTATGTATTAGCTGTGAACTTAGTCTGTCGTTGCATATTTCACAATGCACTAAATACAGAGAAATATAGAATGTACTTATTTAATACAGAATTCGGAATGGTGTAATATCGTTTTGTGTAGCTTGTAATAATATTATTTTAAAGAGCAAAGGAAATCTACAGTTTTCTTCTATGCATATAGATATATTGATTTTATAGTAATTGATAATTACTACTTATTGAATTGTATAAGAAATATATTGTTATTATTTCAGGGTCATTTTTGTTAGAATATTACCATCAATTCTGATGAAATAAAGAACCTAAACCTATCAACGTGTTTGTGTTATTTAAATACATGGGAAGCACGACTACATGAATATTTTTTTTAACAAATAAATTGATGAAGATTAAATTATTTACTTGTTTATTCATATGTATTAAGATTAATAAAACATCTGTTTTTGTCCCTCTCTGCCTTGACAGAGTAACAAAACAAGACTATGGTATGCTGTTTGTAATGATGTCATCCATAACTACAATTTGTTCATATTTGTGATTAGGTCATTTTAAGGGGAATTACATCTGATATATATGCAGTTCAATAAGCATTGTCACATCTCATTTCCATTAAAAAGTAAAATCACAAAAATACTAAATTCAGAGGAAAATCAATACGGAAAGTCCATAATCACATGGCAAAATCAAATAACAAAACGCATCAAAACGAATAGACAAGAACTGTCATATTCCTGACTTGGTACAGGCATTTATTTTTGATTTAAGATTGAATGGCCTAAGTCATGGTCTATTGGATTTAAAACTTAAGCATTTAATTTACATCCTTAATATGTTAAAGTTTATGATTTTAAGGGAACCAGTTGTAAGACGAGGAAATGTGATACACATTTAATGATCATTTTCACATCTCATTTCCCGTTAGATATTTTTACATCATCCCCCAAGTCAAGGTCTTAAGACTTTCAAACCATTGCCTGTGAAAGAAAAACCACTTATGATGAGTCGATGATATTTGATATACAGTTGAATAAGCATTAGCACATCTTATTTTCATTTGATTAGGGACTTTCCGTTTTGAATTTTACTCGCGGTTCAGTATTTTTTTTAATTTTCTTTTTTTATTGAGATTATTGGCTTCAGTCATGGTATATTCGATTTGAAACTTTAGCATATAGTTTACATGTTGAAGTGTATGGATTGGTCAGTTTAAGGGAACCACTTAAGATCAGCCAAGGATATTTGGTATGCATTTGATTAAGTATTTTCACATCTCAAAACTCATGAAATAAATTGACATCAACCCTCAATCCTTGTCTTCAGACTTTCAAACCATTGCCAGTTAAAGGGGAATCGCGTATGAAGTCAATGCTATTTGATAAACAGGTGGATAATTTTTGTCACATCTCATTTCCATGGAGATTATTTGGCCTCTGTCATAGTCTATTGGCATTTGAAACTTCAGCATATAGTTTACATGTTTAAGTTTATGATTAGGTCAGTTTAAGGGAACCACTTATGAAAAGAGAAAGATGTACAAGTATGTTATGCAGTTGAATAAGCATTGTCACATCTCATTTCCCTTAAAATGTTTTGACATCATCCCCCTTATCATGGTGTTCAGACTTTCAAACTATTGCCAGTTAAAGGGGAATCGCTTATGATAAGTCTACGATATTTGATATACAGTTGAATAAGCATTTGCACATCTCATTTCCATTGAGATTATTTGGCCTTTGAAACTTTAGCATATAGTTAACATGTTAAAGTTGATGATTGTGTCAGTTTAAGGCTACCACTTATGATAAGGGAAAATATATATGTTACGCAGTTGAAAAGGCATTGTCCCATCTCATTTCCCTTGAAATGTTTTGACATCATCCCCCTAATTATTGTCTAAAGACTTTGAAATATTGCTAGTTAAAAGGTAACCACTTATGATAAGTCAATGATATTTGATATGCAGTTGAATAAGCATTGGAACATCTCATTTCCATATATTATTTGGCCTCTGTCATGGTCTATTGACCTTTGAAACTTTAGAATATAGTTTAAAGGTTAAAGTTTATGATTAGTTTAGATTAAGGGAACCACTTTTGAGAAGTCAATGATGCTTGGTGTGCAGTTGAATAAGCGTTGTCACATCTTAATTATGTCTTTTTGTTTCGCCCACACATGGTTGTCAATATTATGGATTTACATGCAATCGGTTAAGCTACTTTAAATAAATCATGGTTTAATCTCCCTTTTTCTACATACGCATACGAAAATATCTTTACCAATGCAGTATTATGTCAGTTTTCTATGCGTTTGTGTGCTTGTGCTATTAATATTTCCAATTGATAAGGGACTTTCTTATTAGATTGTTACATGGAGTTGGGTAATTTTGTTATTTAATTTTGCATTTGAGATCATGAAGACTGAATAAAAAAATAACATGTAATATTAATGTTAACTTCGTATAAACACCTGACCCTCTACAAGCGCCTCGGTCCATTTAGACCATAATGTTTTAAATTTTGACCTTCAGCTTGTTGAGTGAATATCATCTAGGATGGAAAAAATTTATAAAGCGGAATTTTTATTCTTTAAATCAAATAAATAGAATTAAAATAAATCATACAATACCATTGACATGTAATTAGAGTATGAATGCGGAAGTTTGAAATCAAAAAGACCTGTTTAAAAGTAAATCAAAACAAGGTATTCATAATATACACCAGGAAGAACACTATTATCTTAGAGTCCCAAAAAATAACAAATAGATAATAGGTTTTTCGATTGATATGTTAAAGTTTTTCTTACAATGTTACACTCTTGTTTCAGGTAAGGGTTAGCGCTTATTAAAACGTTTAAATCCGCTGTATTTGTTTGCACCTGTCCAAAGTCCGGAACCTGATGTACAGTGGTTGTCGTTTGTTGATGTGGTTCATAAGTGTTACTCGTTTCTCTGTTTTTATATAGACTAGACCGTTGGTTTTTCTGTTTGAATGTTTTAACGTTTGTAATTTTTGGTGACCTTTATGGCTTGCTGTTCGATGTGAGTCAAGGCTTTGTACGTGTTGACTGCGTTACTTTAACCTTAACTGATTAACTTTTACACATTGTGACCTGAGTGACAATGTCTTATTGATACTCATACCACATATTTCTATATGTATATGTATTTAGTATTACGCTCATACGTTATTCCAAGTTTTAAAGGAATCATCACAGTTTTGTGTTTGTTCATCTTTGCTATCGATTTTTGTCTATATCTTAAAATAGCTTAAAAATACCGATGCTCTGTATTTTATAAATATTCTCTGAAACCGATATTATCAAGATGCTTGATTTCTTGATTGACAACATATTTGTTACGTTCAGAGGACGTGTTTTTCAACAAACTGTCGGCATCCCAATGGGAACAAACTGTGCCGCTCTACTTGCTGACTTGTTTCTTTATTATTATGAGGCTGACTTCATGCAGGAACTTCTTAGGAAGAAAGATAAGAGGTTAGCAATATCCTTTAACTCTACTTTCCGCTATATAGATGATGTTCTTTCACTAAACAATTCAAAATTCGGTGACTATGTGGATCGAATCTATCCCATCGAATTGGAGATAAAGGATACTACAGATACAGTTAAGTCGGCTTCATATCTTGACTTACATCTAGAAATTGACAATGAGGGTCGGTTGAAGACAAAACTTTACGACAAAAGAGATGATTTCAGCTTTCCAATTGTGAACTTTCCATTTTTAAGTAGCAACATACCAGCAGCACCTGCATACGGGGTATATATCTCTCAATTGATACGATATTCCCGTGCTTGCATTTCCTATCATGATTTTCTTGATAGAGGGTTACTGCTCACAAGGAAGCTAATAAACCAAGAGTTCCAAATGGTGAAGTTGAAATCAATCCTTCGTAAATTTTACGGACGCCATCACGAGTTGGTTGACTGTTATGGGATAACCGTTTCACAAATGATATCGGATATGTTCCTTACGTCGTAACTACAATCCCCTTCCCTTTCATGAATTTGACCTACCGAATTAGACTCTTTACCGGATTTGTAATCACATAAGCAACACGACGGGTGGAGCAGGATCTGCTTACCCTTCCGGAGCACCTGAGATCACCCCTAGTTTTTGGTGGGGTTCGTGTTGTTTATTCTTTAGTGTTTCTATGTTGTGTCATGTGTAATATTGTTTTTCTGTTTGTCTTTTTCATTTTTAGCCATGGCGTTGTCAGTTTTTTTTAGATTTACGAGTTTGACTGTCCCTTTGATATCTTTGGTCCCTCTTTTATACACACGATAATGTATATTAAATTTATCTTCCTTCTAACAGCCTATAGAATTATGGGGATATGATTGGTTAACAGACTACACATAGTGACTATATGTATTTGGTTTTTGGTATAGGATGCCCTAAAATATACATGGTTAGTTGCCATAAAGGGTAAGCAACCATATTGGGTAAGTAAGGAGTTACTATCCTTTCAAAACAAAAATGAAATCTGAAAGGATAATTTCAACAGACAATGAAAGATTGATTGAAATACATTAATAAAACAAATTTAAAGCTAGGTTAAGTTGTTATTGTTGGCATTTGTTTTTTGTATAAGATAGAAGTAGATTCTTAAACATTTTAAAACTAAGTACTGAATCACTTCATAAGGCTAATAGTCTAAATACCACATGTGAAGACAGTCGGTAAGATAAATTCGTTACACGGTGTGTTCGTGACCTAACCCATAAGGAACTTACGGACCCCTTATATATCGTATTAGGTCACGAATACACCATGTAATTAATAATAAATCTAACATAACCCCTAGTTTTTGGTTGGGTTTGTGTTATTTATTCTTTTGTTTTCTATGTTGTGTCATGTGTACTATTGTTTTTCTGTTTGTCTTTTTCATTTTTGGCCATGGCGTTGTCAGTTTGTTTTAGATTTATGAGTCTGACTGTCCCTTTAGTGTCTTTCGTCCCTCTTTTACTATTAACACTCATATTATGCACATCCTAAGTTTAGATTTTTTTTAAATCGTAACCTTCCTACTGGATGATCAAAGTTTTAAAAGCCTGTGTATGACTTAAGAAAAATATATGGGTACCAATGTTTGAAATCGACCGCTATCTTGCTAATCACGTGTTTATATCCGTCTTTTCTGTATTTTTCTGTATATAAATCAATACCAGTGTCTTTTCATAAACGATTTCGATATTTATATAATAATTGTTGTTCTGGTTAGTTCCAAAGTTATGTACTTCACATTATGTTTTATTCACACTACACATCATATTGTTGTTAGTGTTTTAACAGGTCTTCAGGTTTTCTATCCATCACAATCATATGCCATTGTATAGGTATCGTTTAACTCGATTGTAATCGGAGCTTGAAAGAGCAACACGACCAATCTTTGTGATTTAACTTTTTTTTCTAAATTTCAACTGTATATCTTCCTGCATAAGGAAAGCAAACGGTTTCATGTAACTAAATTATCTTTTGATACACGATACACGCAACGTAATTAGATTTGAAAAAATATAAGTGTAAGTATGTTTACGCCTTCCGAATACAATCCAAACTGTTTTACAAACATATATATACTATATGTGATGCTCCGAGTTTTTTTGCTCACTTACTAGCACAGATATATTTAAATGACGAATGTGATGCAATATTGCTTACAGGGGATTTTAATTCGAGAATTGGATCATTACCAGATTCACTGAACGATATAGACTGTGTTCCAATGAGAAATACAATCGATAAAAGCATTAATCAGCACGGTCACGAATTTATAGACTTCCTCAATGAATCGAAATTTTGTGTATTAAATGGAAGATTTCAGGGTTGTGATAATTTCACTTCTATTTCAACGAGAGGCAAATCCGTGGTTGACTATATTTGTGTTCCTCATGACGTGTTTGATAAATGTAAAAAGTTTGAAGTGCTTACGGCGGAATCTATCGTTAATAACAATTCTTTGTTTGGATTATTAGGTGGGAAATCAAGACTACCCGACCATTCATTATTAATTACAGAGTTTACGGTCACGCATTTTGAACAGGCGGTTTCGACAGATAATGAGATGAAAAGAGCACGATTTAAAATTAACCAAATACCGTTAGACTTTATGAGTAGTGAGATACGGAGAAATGCCTTGATGAATATTATCACTGACATCGAACACTCGCGAGAAACTCAGGAAAACATTGACGTGATTTATGAAAATTTATGCACCGAGATAATCGCAGAAATGACCGATAAAATCCCACAATATTGTAACTATAACTCTAAGAAGCGTTTTCGAACAAAAAAGCCGTACTGGAACGAAACTCTGACTGAACTTTGGAATAAGATGCGTACATGTGAAAAAGATTTCGTCAAGTATTCTGGGAGGAGAAATATTAAAACAACTTTGCGCAATAACTACATGCAAGCTAGAAAATGTTTCGACAAAAATCTAAGACGGGCAGAACGTACCTATAGAAGAACAGTAGCGGTAGAAATAGAGACAATGACGAGCAAAAATCCAACTGACTTTTGGGAAAAAATACGTAAATTAGGACCTAGAAGTAACAAATGTATACCACAGGAAGTCGTTGATGATGATGGTACTATAACTAGATCTGAACAAAAAGTTTTGGAAAGATGGCGTTGTGATTTTGAAAATTTATACAATGGTTTGTCGAGTGATGAATTTGATTCAGAACACTATACTCAAGCTAAAGTACACAAAAACCTATTAGAGGAAAATATGGAGGACCCTTTGTATATGCCGAATAATCTTTTAAATGAGAACATATCAAGAAATGAAATAAATTCTATAGTAATGCAAGCGAAACTACGATCTGCAAGTGGATATGACGAAATACCATACGATGTTTTAAAATTTCCTGTAGTTATTGAAATAATACACAATCTTTTTCAACTGATTTTTGACTCGAGTTTAATTCCGTCCGCCTGGAGAAAATCCATAATTTGTCCTATATTAAAGGATCCGTCGTCAGATGCACGTATTCCGATGAATTACAGAGGAGTCAGTCTATTATCATGTGTAAGCAAACTCTATAGCGCATTTGTTAACAAGAGATTATCAAGTTTTCTAGAGACTGAAAATATTCTTGCAGATGAACAGAATGGGTTGAGGAAAAATAGGTCTTGTGAAGATCATATTTTTACCTTAAACAGTATTGTGAGAAACAATCACAACGTCTTTGCGGCATTCATTGACTTAAAAAAGTGCTTTGATTTCGTTGATAGAGACATGATGTTGTATAAGTTGCGCTTAAATAATATAGACGGCAAAATTTACAATTCAATTAAAAGCATTTATCAGCATACAAGCTCCTGTGTGCGTATCAACAATAAGCTGACGAATTGGTTTGACTGTAAATCCGGCGTAAAACAAGGGGATAACGTTTCTCCGACACTTTTCTCTATCTTCATCAACGATTTGGTTAAAGAAGTAAATGATTTGAATTTAGGATTTGATATTAATGGAAGACAAATTTCACTTCTACTTTACGCTGATGATATTGTTATGCTCGCAAAAAGTGAGGATGAACTTCAACAAATGTTAAATGTGATTCATAGCTGGTGTAAACGTTGGAGGGTTCTGATCAACACGGACAAATCTAAGTGCGTGCACTTTCGTAAAGGACGTAAAAAGCAGAGTGAATTTAACTTTTCAATCGGCAATAATGCGTTAAAAACAGTGGACGATTATAAATACTTAGGTGTAACTTTTAACTGTAAAGGTAACTTTAATTTACATGCAGAGACTTTGGCTAAAGGTGCAGGAAGAGCCTTAGGTAAAATTATCTCGAAAATCCATAGTTTAAAGGATTTTGGTTTTCAGTCTTATGAAAAACTTTTTAATTCGTGTGTTACTCCAATCCTCGACTACGCATCTGGAATATGAGGAAATAGGAAGTTCCAATCAATAGACAACGTACAGAACAGAGCAATTCGATATTACTTAGGCGTTCACAGATTTGCACCAATTCTAGCACTGTACGGGGATACTGGATGGATACCAAGTCAGTTTCGGCATTGGGTAAACATTATTCGCTACTGGAATAGGCTATTATCGTTTGAAGACGACCGATTAACGAAAGTGGTGTTCAATATGGATTATGATCGTTGCACAAACAATTGGTGTAGTGACACTAAAGATATTTTCACGGAACTTAATATGTTACATTATTATGAAAGTAGAACAATGGTGGATTTAAAATCTTTTGAACAAATTGTACGAACTCATTACAGTGATATATGGAGAGAGTCCCTGATAAATAAGCCAAAGCTACGATCTTACTTAAACTTTAAAACAAACTTCGAACTAGAGCACTATGTAAAACTAAATCTTACGAAACACGAGCGATCTGTGCTAGCCCAGTTTAGATGCGGGATATTACCGATCAGAATTGAGACTGGTAGATATATTGGGGAACCAGTAGAAAACAGACTATGTCGTTTTTGTAACTCTCAAAATGTTGAAAGTGAGCTACATTTTCTTATAAACTGCACATTTTATAATGATATCAGACAAACTGTTTTTAGCGAGATATTAATGGTGCCTGACTATACGCAACTAGATGACCAGGGAAAATTAACATTTCTAATGGTGAACCATCCAAGGAAAATAGCTAAATACTTAGCAGCGTCACTTTTCCGCAGAAAACAAACAGTTTACTCTAGTTAACATTCTTAAACTTTTTTACAAACTTTAGATGAATTTATCATTATATGAACTTTTACAATCGTTAATTCTTAATCTATAATTATCTGTATTTAAATTTAAATTGGCAATTGACACGTGATATTAGAACATTTATCATTGAACTAAAAGTAAAAGGTGACTTATTGGTCCATTGGGCCGGGTGTATTATATATGTAACTATATTTTGTACAAATTTATATATTTATGCTGACTTACACATGTCACTATAATAAACAATTTACTTACTTACTTTACTTACTTATACCTTTGAAGTAACATAATCAATTATAGATAATGATAACGATATTTCCACCCATTATTATGTCTTTATTATCAAATTGTTAACATTGTCGTGGATTTCGTGGTGTAGGTAAACTATTTCTGCACTATATTATGCAGTCTTGGCAAAAAAGATCTGTACACAAACAAATATTTTTTCCACGAAAATAAATTATTCCACAATATATTATTAAGAAAAAAAGATACCACTAATATGAACAGTTCAAACAACGAAGATGTATGCAACTATAAATCTCAGCCTGTTCGTAAACATCATCAAGAATGTGAAAACCCAATCAGTATAGTCAGATATAAATAGCCCCGAGTTATTGTTTGTTTTCTGTTGCACTTGCACTTCAGTGGTTCTGTTGTTTTGACATCTTATAGTTGATTTGTTGATAGGGCAATGAGATTAGCAAAAAGTGTACGCTTTAGATCACGATTACCAAAGGGCATAACAGAAAAGCTAACTTGGTTAAATGAGCAAAGCAATCAAATTGCCTCAATAGACAAAACAAATTATAACTCGTTAATCGCTGATAGCAAAAACAAAAATGATTAAATAAATAAATTGAACAGTTAGTACGGGACGCCGAATTGGACTCTTGTGGTTTTGTACAAAAGTTAATTATGTCATAACAAAATCATTTTTGTCTTACAAAACTCTGTGATACAGACTTGTTTTATGAGAACTTCAATTTTATGATGACAAAATTCATTTTTGTCAAAACAAAATTCCTTTTTGTAGACACAATTCCTTTTTGTCAAAACAAAATTCCTTTTTGAAGACACAATTCATTTTTGTAGACACAATTCATTTTTGTAGACATAATTAATTTTTGTAGAAAAAAATCATTTTTTGTAGAAAAAAATCATTTTTTGTAGAAAAAAATCATTTTTTGCAGAAAAAAATCATTTTTTGTCGAGCCTGCAACTTTTGTTGCAGAAAGCTCGACATAGGGATAGTGATCCGGCTACGGCGGCGGCGGTGTCAGCTCACTTCTTAAAAGCTTTATATTTTAGAAGGTAGAAGACCTGGATGCTTCATACTTTGTATATAGATGCCTCATGTTACAAACTTTCCGTCAGTCACATGTCCAATGTCCTTGACCTCATTTTCATGGTTCAGTGACTACTTGAAAAACAAATTAAGATCTTTTGTAATGTTAAATTCTCTCTTATTATAAGTAATTGGATAACTATATTTGGTATGTGCGTACCTTGCAAGGTCCTCATTGCTGTCAGACAGTTTTCACTTGACCTCGACCTCATTTCATGGATCAGTGAACAAGGTTAAGTTTTCGTGGTCAAGACCATATCTGCGATACTATAAGCAATAGGTCTAGTATATTCGGTGTATGGAACGACTGTAATAAAATCAACGGTACCAATTTTGTTGCACCAGATGCGCATTTCAACAAAACATGTCTCTACAGTGATGCTCGTGGCCAAAATATTTGAAGTCCAAAGCTTATATAAAAGATGAAGAGCTATAATCCAAAAGGTCCAAAAAGAATAGCCAAATTCGTGAAAAGAATCAGAGCTTTGCATGAGGGAGATACATTCCTTAATTTATAATAATTTTTAATATTTTGTAACAGCAAATTTTAATAACACAAAAAAATCCGTGTAAGGTGTACATGTCCAACTGGCAGGTGTCATCTGACCTTGACCTAATTTTCATGGTTCAGTGTTTATAGTTAAGTTTTTATGTTTTGGTCTGGGTTTTTTTATGCTATATGCAATAGGTCTACTATAATTGGTGTATAGAATGATTGTAAGGTGTACATGTCTAGCTGACAGGTGTCATCGAACCTTGACCTCATTTTCATGGTTCAGTGGTCAAAGTTAAGTTTTTTAGTTTTGTTCTATTTTTCTAAATGAATTTTGTCTACAAAAAAGAATTTTGTCATTACAGTAACATAACATCAACACAGAATGACATAGGTAGAACAATCCAATGACATAGGTAGAATACTCCAATGACATAGGTAGAACACTCCAATGATATAGGTAGAACACTCCAATGACATAGGTAGAACACTCCAATGACATAGGTAGAACACTCCAATGACATAGGTAGCACACTCCAATGACATAGGTAGAACACTCCAATGACATAGGTAGAACACTCCAATGACATAGGTAGAACATTCTAATGACATACCGTATAGCGGGTTATTTTCGCGGGGTGTAAATTTTCGCTTATTTTCGCGGAGAGAACAAAATCGTCAAAATAAATTCCGCCAATTTAAAAGTGTACATGCAAATATATTGAAAACAGTTTCGAAACCGCCAAAATAACAACCGCAAAAATATTTCGTATACCTTATTCAATGAAAATCGCGAAATTTTACACCCGCGAAAATAACCCGCTATACGGTAGGTAGAACACCCCAATGACAAAGTTAGAAAAACTCCAAGGACATATGTAGAACATTCCAATGACATAGATAAAACACTCCAATGACATAGGTAGAAACACTCCAATGAAATAGGTAGAACTCTCCAATGATATAGGTAGAACACTTCAATGACATAGGTAGAAACACTCCAATGACATAGGTAGAAACACTCCAATGATATAGGTAGAACACTTCAATGACATAGGTAGAAACACTCCAATGACATAGGTAGAAACACTCCAATGATATAGGTAGAACACTTCAATGACATAGGTAGAAACACTCCAATGACATAGGTAGAACACTTCAATGATAAAGGTAGAAACACTCCAATGACATAGGTAGAACACTTCAATGACATAGGTAGAAACACTCCAATGACATAGGTAGAAACACTCCAATGACATAGATAGAACACTTCAATGACATAGGTAGAAACACTCCGATGACAATGAGGTAGAACACTACAGTACAAATGTCCACAACAGCTTAATTATGAAAACAAAGTGTTTCAAAGCTGAAAATGCTATAGTCGTTAAGAGTTGTTAAAATAATTTATTCGAACTATGTAATTATAGTCATATGAAACCTCAAATTAAAAAAAAAGATATGTATATGTTTTTTTTTATAACTAAATGGATAGTTTTCATTATATCATTATACAACTTATGTACATATACTTTTTCTGAGGAAAATTCTTTAATTTGTCCACATTTTGAAGAAGTTAACTTATTTCCAATTGTTTGCTTCCAGAAGCAATTCGCCGACATATTTTCAATGTTTTCAATTGTTAATTGTTTACTATAAGGTGACAATCGGTAAACTTCAAAACACAACATTTAATGAGCACCCATATTTGTTAAATTATAACAGACAAAAAAATGACGATTTTACGATATATTCGCGAAAAAATGATAAAATCGTGCACAGAGGACTAATTTTATGATGTTTACACGCATTGGTTCAAGAATTGGATAAACATCATTTTTCAACAGTCACTCGTTTCATATGACTTTAAGTAATGCAGCAATATTATCAAAACATAACTTGAAAATGTAATCAAACTTTTTTTGATTGACACGAAAACAACAGTTCTATATAACTAAATTCCCTGTAGATTCTTCGTTCTGTTGGAGAGAAATCTTCAGCTTTTCATAAAAATGTTCTTCTGTATTGTATGGCAGATTGTCATCATTTGGCCATTGGATACAAATAATTTTAAACCAAATACTTTTTAGTATTTTAGGCATATCGCTAACTTTAATCTTATCCTTCACCACGATGATAACCATATCTTCTCTTCCTTTCTGAAATGCATGCATACGGGTCAACTCCATCTCATATGACCCCCAGGTGCTCTTTAGGAAATCGTGAGTTATAATAAATATAACCTTTCTGCTGGAATCGATTGCATTTATTACATTTACTGCTATACTTTCACCAGCAATAAAATCCTTGGCGTCCAGGCATAGTTCGAAGCCCATACTATTCACCTTGTCATGGAACTGTTTTACCCAAACCGAATCTGTGTGACTATATGATATAAAAGCATCATTAATATATTCTTGTTGCAATTCATTGTAATTTTTCATTTTCATTTTGAATCTCAGTAAAAAATACTCAATAGCATATTTATATCGAAAGAATACGACGGTTAATATTATGGCAAGTACGACAATGGAGGTTATTGACACGGCAAACGGCAACCAAAACTTCGTTTTGCAGGAAATCTCAAATGTATTTAGATCTGAAATAACTTCAGACATAAACGTACGAGATGCCGTATCCGTAACACATGTCACATCTAAAATATCGCGTACTCGTTTTGACTCACCCAACCACTTCAAAAACTGAAGCGTTTTACAAGTACATTGGAAGGGGTTCCCTTTCAAGTGTAATTCAACTTCTCCAAGCTTTTCAATTTGATCTATGTCATCTTCTACGAGATGTGTTATAGAATTGAAAGTAAAATCGATGAGTTTTAATTGTTTAATTCGTGAATGGAATGGCGGAAATACTGTTAAATTGTTATGGGACATGTTGACCGACGATAACTGCTCAAACGGACGCATAAATAATCCTTTTGGTATAGTAGTTATCTTATTAGATGACAGATTTATATCTCGAATTTTCAGTGATTTGCTTAAAAAAGACCCAGCATTAGCAGTGTTTTTAAATCCTTTTCCTAGAAGTGATGCCTCTGCTTTAAGTGTCCTCAAATTTGGAAAACCATAGAGCAAATTGACCGATACTTGTGTGCATGTCCATCCAGACATATCAAAATACTCTACATTTAAAGCTCCCTTAAAACTTCCTTTACAAGACTTCATATGATTGTCTTTCAAGCTTAGCACTCGCAAATTTAGGCTGTAGTTAAATATAACATTGAACAAATAATCGTTTATTTCTTTTTCTATGTATAACTCTTCTAGTGTTCTTGGTAAAAAAACATAAAGGTTCTTAGGTTCCGAGCGTGTCAACCTATTGTAACTAGTATTATCTAAAAGTTTCAGCACCTTCAATTTTTTAAAGTTCTGAATATAGACATAGAGAGTGCCTCCTTGGCCAAGAATAATGTTTTTTGAAATTTCTAGGTATTCAAGACATATGCTGGCAACAGAAAATCTTTCAAAAGCATAAAGACCTATAGATGTAATGTATAACTCGTGCAATGTCAGTCGTTTCAAACAAATTGGCCATAAGTACTTCATTTGGTTGAAGTCTAAATTAAACTGATTCTGAAATCTACTATATGCTATTTCAATATTTGTGATATTTTTTCCTTTCAAAACATTAAAAGATCTGAATATTTGATCAATTGGATTTCTAGGCAAATCATCACCTAGCCATACTGTTATTGAATCTAATTTTGGAAAATGTTCAAAAAAATCCTCCGATATATACGGTACCTTATGTAAGTGCAAAAACGTTATTGGCATCACGTTGATTTGAGCGAACATTTTCTTGCTCATTTGAATTTTTTTCGATTTAGTGAAAATCATCAAACGGTTCAACTTACTTAATGTAGACCATTGCCCTGGAAATTGGAAATTTGGATATTGAAAGAGTCTTAAGGGATAAGAGTGTTGATAATTCTTTTATTTGGTCAGCCTGGTAGTCTTTCAGTTTATTGCCATCTATTGAAAGATATTCCAAACTATTCAGGTTGTCAAACACTCCACTAGGTAACATTATCAATGAGTTTACGCCAAGATGTAGTTGTTGTAGACGATGTAATCCACGAAAAGCCATTTTGTCGATTGATTGAATCCGATTAATATCTAAGTGGAGCTCGGTAACATTTTGAAAATCCTGAAAGGTAAAGGCTCTGACTGCTGTTATCTTGTTTCTACTAAAATCCAGACTAGTCGCATGTGTTGGTAATTGTCTCGGTATACTTGTCAAGGCTAAACGACTACAATCAACAATGGTGTTGTGAACGTTGCATTTCCTCTCATTTATATAACCATCAACTACAAGAAGGAGGAAACATTTCAATCATAGGTTCATATGTTTATGAATATTTTAAATGATAGTTCTGCACTTAGTCTCATTTAAATCATAGTTCATGGAAATATTGTAAAAATAAAAAAAGTTAAAAATAAGTGCTAAGGCGTTTAATAAAACAAACTTAAACATACATGTGTCAGTATACACACAGTAATTAGATACATTATTCAAAAATGTTTTTCCTTCATCACAAATAATTTGTTTATTGTTTAGAGGATTTCACAAACACCATTATTCAAATTCATGATTTATAAGATAAGTCACAGAAAATACCAGACTCCGAGGCAATTCAAAATGGAAATAAAGGCAACAGTAGTATACCGCTGTTCAAAACTCATAAATCCATGGACAAAAAACAAAATCGGGTCAACAAACTAAAACAGAAGGAAACGCATTGCATTTAGGAGGAGAATAACGACACAACATTTAAATGTAACACATACAGAAACGGACTAAGCATTAGACAAAATCCTATGAGAATAACAAATATAACATCAAAACCAAATACATGAATTTGGGATAGATAAGTACAGTGACTCGCCTACCAGTAATGTGAATTTACACTCAAAACTAAGAGAAAACAACGGAACCACAACGTTAAAATGTAACAAACACAGAAACGAACTATAATATACCAATGGCCATATTCCTGACTTGGTACAGGACACTTTTAATGGAAAAAAACTGTGGGTTGAACCTGGTTTTGTGGCATGCCAAACCTCCCTCTTTTATGGCCATGTAAAATATAACATTAAAATGACAATACAACATTACAGGACTACAATATAAATAAATTGGAGAACACAATTGACAAAGAAACACACGAATAATAACTAACAAAAGGCAACAAATGTAAAATTTTAATACGCCAGAAGTGCATTTTGTCCCTAATCTAATGGCAAAATCAAAAACTTAAACACATCAAACAGATAGATGACAACTGTCACAATCCTAACTTTGTACAGGCATTTTCTTATAAAGACAATGGTGGATTAAACATGGTTTATAGCTTGCGAAACCTCTCACTTTAATGTTTTCTGGGATAGCCAACAAATGAAAACAACGACAATTTATGACTTACTGATGAACAGTCACAGCTCTTTTCAATGAAGCTTGTCAAGTTCAATACATCAATAGAGATTGGTATGTTTGTGTTGTACAGGATATATTAATAACGTCACAAGAAAACAAGTTATATTGCTAGGTCTGTTAAATAATTCGTGAAACCTCTGTTCTTTTCGGTAGGTTTGCAACATAGTATTTGTTAAACGACCTACTCATGGTACATTGTGAATCGGTGAGGATTTAAACATGTTACAGTAAATACAAACTATGTCATTTCCTACGTGCAATAGTAAAACACACAAACAGTTGTTCCTAACTTGAAACTAAAGACAGAGAGAAGTAAGCTCAACTGCCTTTTAAAAATATGATAAACGATTACTTTTTTTAAGAAAAGAATAAGTAAGTTGCGTACAAATGTACTCTGGTACAAACAAAGAGTTCTCTAAATTTTACATAATGAATAAATGTTGATTGTTCACATTTAAACACACATCGCCTTCTACAGAAATGCACTGTGTTTTCCGTCCGTCCAGTTTGTTTAATTAATAACAAAATGCAGACTTCTTAATGAGCAGCTTATGAGGAAGAACAAGAAAAATAATAGAATTGTCCTCTTATTTCGTGTCCCACTTTACATAATGCTGTCTTTCTCATAGGTAAATCATTTGATTGACTAATTTGATAAAACAAAAAATAATTACAGGTAAATTCTAAAATAACTATTTTTTTAAACCTCAGAATTAAAATCAAACAGATATAGAAAAATCCAGTTGCACGAGGTCCATGTTTATTTTTATGTTTATATCGTGTTATGTTATCGTCGATTGCTTTCGGGGTCATCTCGATTGTTACATTGTAATTGATGGCGTCTAGACTAATGCTTTGTAAATTGTTTATTTTAGTATTTTTATAATTTAGATAAATTGTTTTACATGAATTTGACATCTAGTGTCCTTTTAAGTCGTTACGTCAATGAAATAAGAACATTTCATTTAATTCTAGTTAACAACTTTTGTATAAATAGAGGTAAGACATTATCATCAGATTCAATAAACAACCATGTTCAGTATTTTTATGCAATGTTCTGGCTTTATATGTAGATAAAACTGATAAAAAATTACCTTCTGGTAAGAGTATAAAGATCCAAATATGAATACTTATTATGATCATGATGATGAGGAGGTTTCGGATCTGTCTTTCTTTATGTTCAAGATGATTACAATGAACATATTCTTATTTAAGTGTTTTGTATGATAGATTATGCATGTAATTCAAATATCTACTTCCTGGTGTGTTATTTCTACCCAATGAAAATATGATTCAGAGCTTCACACCCTTAAACATTTAATGTTCATTAGAAAGAAAAGACAAAATGAACTTGATGCTTCTTATACGGAACAAAATCTAAACGCTTTACGACTCGCCGATATTGACAGTGTAGAAAAGCTAATCGTGATATTTCGATCATGTCACTGTCTCTTCTGGAGCATGTTAACATTTTCTGAAGGAAAAGTTTAACAAAAAGTAAGATGTGAAGGAAATGTTAAACAAAAATTAAGACGAGAGTGTACCACAGAATGTTTAAATTAAAATTTACTTCTGTTAAACCTTCATTTTACTGTAACAGTTCATGGAACCATTTTTGATTAAAATTTTCGAAAGTCTAAAGATCCCTCCATTAGAGACCATACTAAAAGTTGATTTAAAAAAAAACTTGATATATACGCTTCCCAATTCGGCCGTTTCCTGTCAAATTCGTCTCGAAAAGAGGGACGAATGATACCAAGGGTACAGTCAAACTCAATTTCCTCAATTGTCACATTATCAATCCTCCAGATTTTGTCAGAGTACTCCAATTCCTGCTCGTTAGACTCCGTTAATGTGGCTTTCACACATTGACGATTATGGTTTTCGTTTGGGATTAGACATCGTCAAGACACGAAAAGTGAAAAGCTCGGATTACTATCCTCAATGATTTGGAATATCATATTGTTGTGTGAACTCATTCGTATACGTTCGTAACAGAATTCTATAGATCGAAATGGTCTTGAAAGGTTGGTACAAATAGCCCACGCTAGTCCAGAAACATTCGGGACTACAATCGTAACTATGTCGTGTCAGATTCTGCTGTATCGTGTTTTCTAAACAATGCCATGTAAGACGGGAATGATCTTTGGAAATTAGTCATTGCCGTTTTTTGTCGATTGTTTTTTGTCGATCGTTTCCAAATCCGTTCTGTAAAGGTCCCATTATTGAAACGATATTTATCAATATAACCTAAGTCGGGTCCCAACAATAACAGAATGCGATAGGACTGAGTTCATATAAATCCATTAGAAATGTGGTATGCAGGTTCTTACAGTATTTGGTCATCCCGAGTATGTCGACAATTGTGGGATTCATCTTGGGGGTATATCCAGATTTAGATGAGCTGTTTAGAGTAACACTTGTCTGTTTGTGTGTGTGTGTGTGTGTGTCATTCCTTGGCAGTATACTTTGACTATATTATGTGCTAGTAGACAAGTCTTCTGCTTGCCGATATTATTTTTTTAACAGAAGGACACTGCGACCCAGTAGAAATAGATGGTATTGGGTCGAGCCGTGGATATCATAGAGTTTTTGTGTAGTGTATGTTAGTGAGATGAATAAGCTTAATTGACTTTATTTGCTTCATTCCTTGGTTAATATTGAACATATGTGATACCTGAAATACAATCTTGATTCAGCAGATCATTACATACTTTCCTGTCATAATAAGTGTAAGATGCTCACATTCGCACTTGATCCAGTTTTGTATGAATATACTTTTTAGCTTACCAAGTAGAAAAGGGTTATGCAATTTTTGAACTTTCTGACAGTCTGTTAGTCTTTTTTTTTGTTTCATGATGTTATCTCAAATTATTTATATCAGATTGGAAAAGAATAATCAAATATTTATTTGCTGTCATATATTTTCACTTCTTTGCAAGAATCCCTATCATGCATATTTTTGTCTCAACTATGTCACAGAGATCAAAACATAGGAAGGTTACTCAAGCTGCAAAAATATGACAAAAATTTGTGGCAAAAAGTGTTAATGAATCTTCTAATTTAATTGGAAATTTTTCGGCCTCTGTCATAGTCTTTTGGCCTTTGAAACTTAAGCGCATAGTTAACATGTTAAAGTTTATGAATATGTGAGTTTAAGGGAACCACTTATGATAAGGGAAACATATATGTTAAGCATTGGCTCATCTCATTTCCATAAAGATTAGTTTGCCTCTGTCATCTGGTCATGGTCTATTGACCGTTAAAACTTAAGCATTTAGCACATACTTACAACTTCTCGTCCAATCAAATTGCTTGAATTTGCCTTCTAATTTTCTTAGTACATACTTTTTCCGTGTACTAAGTAACTACGCATGAATGAACAAAAGGGTAAGATTTCATTGTATTGTAATCAAGATATTAGAACAAAAATTGCTACTGGCTATTTTGAAATAAATTCTGTGTTCCAAATTAACTAAATAGTTTGTAATTAGTTTTCAAACAGATTTTTTTTAAATCCTACTAATCAATCTTTTGAACTAAATTTTGTTTTGACAATTAAAAAAGTGTTATTCATTAAAATAAAGAGTAATAATTATAGTGCTTTATACCTTGATTAAAGTACAATTTGTAATCCTTTATCTTCCATGCAATTACTTTGTACACAAAAAGAGTCAACCATGACTCTTTTGAAGGGAAATTTATTAATAAAGCAATTTGATATATTTAGTCATAAATTGGTCAATAATTGGTTGCCTTATGTCCAGTGACAAATATTTCATGCATATAAACTATTCGCTAGACTACCTAAAGGTACATACCAGGGGCAGATCCAGCCATTTTTTACAGGTGTTTCATCCAAAGATGTGGGAGGGGGTCCAACTGGTTGTACTCATTCAAAAGCATTTTCAAGATAGTTTTAGGTTTTATGTGAAATTAAAAAAAATGTTTTCAAGAATGAAAAGCTTTCCCTGCAATTTAAGAAACGTCTGCTCTTGGTCAATTCATTTTGTCATCTTTCCATGTATTAAAATAAGTACATGTATAGTAAAACAACGCTTTATATCAATAAACATACTTACACCAGCAGCTACCTTCTTTACATTCTAAAGTCAAGGCCTTTTATAAATCCCATTTTTACAATTTTTACAATGATATTATAGTGATTAGATTTACAAAACTATGTAAATGAGCTACATCCAGTCAGCCAAAACATATCAATAGACTAATTACAGGATTACTGAAGTTGTAAATATGTGCTAAATTGGATATTGTATAGAAAGCCCCTCGCTCTAATTTTCATAGTATATACCTTTCTACAAAATAACCGAGACATAGTTTACATGTTAAAGTTTATGATTAGTTCAGTTTAATGTGACCACTTATGTGATATAGATACAAAAGAGGGACGAAAGATACCAAAGGGACAGTCAAACTCGTAAATCTAAAACAAACTGACAACGCCATGGCTAAAAATGAAAAAGACAAACAGAAAAACAATAGTACACATGACACAACATAGAAAACTAAAGAATAAACAACACGAACCCTACCAAAAACTAGGGGTGATCTCAGGTGCTCCGGAAGGGTAAGCAGATCCTGCTCCACATGCGGCACCCATCGTGTTGCTTATGTGATTACAAATCCGGTAAATAGTCTTAATTCGGTAGGTCAAATTCATGAAAGGGAAGGGGATTGCAGTTACGACGTAAGGAACATATCCGATATCATTTGTGAAACGGTTATTCCATAACGGTCAACCAACTCGTGATGGCGTCCGTACAATTTACGAAGGGATGATTTCAACTTCACCATTTGGAACTCTTGGTTTAATAGCTTCCTTGTGAGCAGTAACCCTCTATCAAGAAAATCATGATAGGAAATGCAAGCACGGGAATATCGTATCAATTGGGAGATATATACCCCGTATGCAGGTGCTGCTGGAATGTTGCTACTAAGAAATGGAAAGTTCACAATTGGAAAGCTGAAATCATCTCTTTTGTCGTAAAGTTTTGTCTTCAACCGACCCTCATTGTCAATTTCTAGATGTAAGTCAAGATATGAAGCCGACGTAACTGTATCTGTAGTATCCTTTATCTCCAATTCGATGGGATAGATGCAATCCACATAGTCACCAAATTTTGAATTATTTAGTTTAAGAACGTCATCTATATAGCGGAAAGTAGAGTTAAAGGATATTGCTAACTTCTTATCTTTCTTTCGAAGAAGTTCCTGCATGAAGTCAGCCTCATAATAATAAAGAAACAAGTCAGCAAGTAGAGGGGCACAGTTTGTTCCCATTGGGATGCCGACAGTCTGTTGAAAAACACGTCCTCCGAACGTAACAAATATGTTGTCAATCAAGAAATCAAGCATCTTGATAATATCGGTTTCAGAGAGTTTTTTGTTTGAATCAGAATGATTCTTTACAAAGTAGGATTTATCCCTCCCAAAGACAAGATACTTGTATCTACGTTGGCCATTCTTTTTTATGAAGCAAAGTAATACCAACTCTTTTAATTTGTCTTTTAGTTTGGAATGTGGAATACTTGTGTAAAGAGTAGAAAAGTCAAATGTTTTAATACTGTTACAAGATGAAAGAGAGTTAGATTGTATGTACTCTAAAAGATCTTTGGAATTTTTAAGTATCCACATCTGATTCACGCCACCTCTAGAATAGGCAGTTTCACAATAACTTTGAAGCCCGTCTTTGATTGCTGATAAAATTGATGTTAATAATTTAGAAAGGGGTTTCGTGGAGCACTTGGAAGACCCAGCAATATACCTTTGTTTGTAATGACACTTATGTAAATTAGGTATCCAATACAGTGATGGAAGATCCAGTTCTTCATCTTTGGTTGAAATACCAAAGGAACAAAGAACAGACCTATGATTATCCAGGATTTCCTCTTTGGTAAGTGTCGTGAGGGTATATGTTGGGTTTCCAAGTGAATTGTCTATACCTAATTCGTTTATCAAGCAATAATATAATGACTTTTACAGACAAAAACGATGTTATTTGGGGCTTTGTCTGCGGGGACAACAACATATTTATCATGGAGGTCAGATAGGTGTTTAGCTACATTTGGATCTTTGAAGATTGACGTAGCATGGGCATTGATGGACCCATTCAGTTTCTTAATTCTGATTTGTATTAACGACCTCACTGCCTTAATCCATTCGGATAGAGTGTCTACGTCTTCCTTCTCGCGCTTAGCCCATTGCCTGGCATAATCCTCGACTGAATCCATCAAAATTTTAAAATTGTATTTCCAATTGATGGATTTAGGCTCACGATATTTCGAACCTTTCGATAACACGTTTCGTAGAGAAGTGTTATTAACAATGTTAAGGTCACCGGTAATAACGTGGCCAGCAGGATTATATATGAATGGGGAAATAGCACAAGTGCAATCAGGAGGTTTAGACTTGAAGTCGTCAATATTGAGATCCTGCAAAACGCGTTTGTAATCGAAAATTTTAGTTGCAATAGGTTTGGCATAGGTATAAGAAATTATTGGTACAGACTGGTCTTTAAAATAAGGAGGTATTCTCGATTGAACTAATTTATGACGAAGGATATTGCCTAGATTGACGCCATCGAGACCTTTGTTGACAAAGGAAAGATTTAGAAAAGATCTTTTCTCTTTTTCATCTTTTCCAATGCGACCTGGCTTGAAAAGTCTGTGACTAGCAATATCCGAAATTATAGCTTGTAGTTTGTATTGGTTTGAATGAGGGTTTGTAACAGTGGATTCCAAACATAAATTGAACAGAAAATAAAATTTAAAAGGGGTAATGAATAAAGTTTCGTGCGAATGTGATGAATACCTAACGGTTTTTGTATGCATGGCAGCAAGTCATTTATAGAGACATCATGAAGAGAGGGGGATATATAATGACGATGGCCATGACTACGTCTACGTCGAGGAGTCGAGTTGAAAATATTCATCACATTCACCGAGTTACACGAAGGACTAGATAGAATACCTATACCATCAATTTTGTCATTGCAGCCATACGGTGTTGCAGTTCCCAATTGTCTAATCCAGTAGTCTTCTATTTGTCTACGGAGAATCGTTGAAAGATTAGTATTGTTCGAGCTATGGTATATTTTTTTTACAAATGATAAGCGTTGATTCTTGAAAAAGAAACCATGAGCCCGCAGGTCGAATGCTTTGTTTTTCATGAATAAACGCTTATCCATTGTATCTATAACTTAAACTATTGTGATAATGTCTTTTCAAAATCAAAGCCTATTCTTAATTAGAAGGTATTGTAAGTGAGTTTAAATAACCATGTTATCGTGACAAACGATGCATTACAATTACATATTACATTTAAATGATTAAAACAATACAAATACATGTTTTACACAAATCGTTTGCCATTAAAGATTTTCATTTATCAGGCATCTGAACATTATAGGTTTTGACAAAATGAGACATATCTTATTTTAATAAAATTGAGAATGAAAATGGGGAATGTGTCAATGCCGGGGACAACAACTATATCTATAAAGCAAGTGTCCGTAACTTCTAACAAGAAGTCTTATCGGGACCTTTTATAGCTGACTATGCGGTATGGGCTTTGCTCATTGTTGAAGGCCGTACTGTGACCTATAGTTGCTAATGTTTGTATCATTTTGGTCTTTTGTGGATAGTTGTCTCATTGGCAATCATACCACATCTTCTTTTTTGTATCTTATTCCTAGCACATCACGATTTTCAAGCATATGAATTTGCGAATAAACAGATGAAATCATACTATATTGATTTATAAAACAAAAATGGACACCTGTAATGTTAACATTTTCGTTTCAACCATGTGGAATAGCTAACAATGATCCGAGAATAAACGACCAAACTCGCTTTTATCAAACCAAATATCCAAAAGAACTTAAAAAAACAAGAAACAACACAGGTTAACTGGAGAATAGGGACAACAACCCAAAAAAATATACCAGGATTCGAACCTACGCCGATAAGTTCTAACTCATTGAGCATATCCATTTTTTTTTATCATTATCATTGAGCATATCCATGAAACCTCGCGGCTACCAACTCATACTATACGAGTGTCTATTATTGTATATATAAGGGTACAATCCATGTGTGTCCGTTGTACCGATGTATATCAAATATTCATTTATATATGTGAAATAGAAGTAAATCGTAACCAATTGGTAGCCGAGAGGTTTCGTCGATATGTTGATGTTAGTGACACTTAAGAGAATTCATGGACGGGTTCGACTCCCAGTACAGGCATATATAATTTTTAAAAATTAAAGGTAAGTTTTTAAATCAATTCCAGTACTGAACAGAAATCAGTAAATTGGCCAATTCAACCTTAATTTAATTAGGCACACAAAGGAAACAAAAGAATATAAAATGGTGAGTCCATTTCAGCGACGAATTAAGGAAGCGTTGATTCTAGAAAAAGAATCCACGGTAAATGAATAGGCTGACGTCACCACAATAGTTTAAGATAAGTCAATGATGTTTGGTGTGCAGTTGAGTAAGCGTTGTCACATCTTAATTAATAAATATGAGAATGGAAATGGGGAATGTGTCAAAGAGACAACAACCCGACCAAATAAAAAACAACAGCAGAAGGTCACCAACAGGTCTTCATTGAAGCGAGAAATTCCCGCACCCGGATGCGTCCTTCAGCTGGCCCCTAAACAAATATATACTAGTTCAGTGATAATGAATGCCATACTAATTTCCAAATTGTACACAAGAAACTAATATAAAAATAATACAAGACTAACAAAGGCCAGAGGCTCCTGACTTGGGACAGGCGCAAAAATGCGGCGGGGTTAAACATGTTTGTGAGATCTCAACCCTCCCCCTATTCCTCTAACCAATGTAGAAAAATAAACGCATAACAATACGCACATTAAAATTCAGTTCAAGAGAAGTCCGAGTCTGATGTCAGGAGATGTAACCAAAGAAAATAAACAAAATGGCAAGAAATACATAAATAACAACAGACTACTAGCAGTTAACTGACATGCCAGCTCCAGACTTCAATTAAACTGACTGAAAGATTATGATTTCATCATATGAACATCAGGCACAATCCTTCCCGTTAGGGGTTTAGTATCATACCATCATAACATATATGAGACGAACATAACCCATGTCATGCCAACAACTGTTTTTAGAATAAATGTCTTTAGTTCCGACACAAAGACCTTATCAGTGACTCAATATTAACGCCAAAATATGCAATCTTTAATGACTTGACAACAGTATCGTAATTATATCCATTCTTAATCAGTCTATTTAAAGATTTTGTAAGTTTCTGAGGTGAATACTGACACCTTTGTGCTTTATAAAGAATATTTCCATAAAAAAATGGATGTGAAATACCTGAACGTATAAAAAGTCTGCATGTTGAGCTATATTTACGAATGATGTTTTTATACCGATGATAAAATTTAGTAAAAGTTTTGACTAGTTTGTGATATCGAAAACCCTGGTGTAATAATTTTTCAGTAATACATAAATTTCTCTCGTTAAAATCTAAAACATTGTTACAAACACGAGCGAATCGTACAAGTTGAGATATATAAACACCGTAAGATGGTGACAAGGGAACGTCACCATCTAAAAACGGATAATTAACGATAGGAAATGAAAAATCATCCCTTTTATCATAAATTTTAGTATTCAGCTTTCCGTTAGTGATATAGATATCAAGATCGAGGAAAGGGCAGTGTTCATTATTGTTTTGCCCACATATTGTTGTCGATATTATGGATTTACATACAATCGGTTAAGCTACTTTAAATAAAACATGGTTTAATCTACCATTTTCTACATACGAATGTCTGTACCAATTCAGTATTATGTAAGTTGTTTTCCATCTGTTTGTGTGCTTGTGCTTTTGATATTTCCAATTGATAAGGGACTTTCTTATTTGATTTTTCCATGGAGTTCGTTATTTGTGTTATTTACTTTTTTATTTGAGATCATGAAGACTGAATTGGTGTTATCAAAAAGATAACATGTCACATTAATGTTAACTTCATATAAACACTTGACCCTCTACAAGCGCCTCGATTCATATAGACCACAATCTTTTAAATGTTGACCTTTAACATTCTTATTGAAGGCAAACCCTGAGTGAATATCACCAAGGATGGATATATTTTATAAAGCGGAATTATCATTCTTTTAATCAAGTCAATCGAAGTAAAATAAATCTAGTTCATCGCAAAGGCTGAGTTATACAATATTGACATGTAATTAGAGTATGAATGCGGAAGTTTGAAACCGACCTTAAAGACCTATCAAAAAGTACATCAAAACACTGTATTTATTATATACACCAGGAAGAACACAATTATCATAGAGTTCCAAAAAGAACAAATAGATAATGAGGTTTTTCGATTGATATGTTAAAGTTTTTCTTACAATGTTACACTCTTCTTTCATGTAAGGGTTAGCGCTTATTAAAACGTTTAAGGTGGTATGGGTGTCTTTCTCCGTCTTGGATTGTAAAAAAAACAGTGAACCAAAGGTCCAGATTTTCTATCAAGTTAGGAAAATTTAATGCAGGAATCCAGACATTTTCAAAGAACCAATTTATAAGAAATATAACTTATAAATATTAATATTTTTGCAAATGATGATTATTTTTGTTTGTTTTTTGTTTTTTTGAAATTGCCAATTTAAGGGAGGTAACTTTAAAATAGTGCATTTTCTGAAGGATTCTATATGGAACTTTCCTATTTTGTATTTTAGCCGAAAAAACTCACGGTGACCCTATCTTTTCTTTTGAAATTCTCAAAGCATTGTCTGAAAGCTATCTTTTCCTTAAGTATTTACCAATTCTATCATTTTGTTTGGTTTCTAATCACAAAATGGTGTTTTTACCAGTATAATCCTTACAAAATGTGTCATTTTGTCGCGTCCTGTAGCTTCAGAAAATGCGCGATGACCTATCATTTTTATTATATATTTCAACATATATCAATAAATACTACGTTTTGGCAAAGTATGAACAAATTCTATCATTTTTATTTTAGACTCCCATACCACCTTAAATCCGCTGTATTGATCTCCCACGTGACATATTAGAAAACCGGAGCAATGAGAGATTGGGTTTTAATTAGATTGGGTGTCGTTTAACTCGAGCTTGAAAGAATAACTGGAATAATCTTTGTGATTTAACTTTTTTCTAAATTTCAACTGTATACTCCTTTATAAGGAAAGCAAACGGTTTCATGTTACTAAATTATCTTTCGTCTTTTGATACCACGATACACGCTACGATATAATCAAAAGTATATTCACACCTTCAAAATCAAACCCAAACTGTATTACAAACATATATATACCTTTGAAGTAACATAATCCATTATAAATAATGATAACGATATTTGAACCCATTACTATGTATTTATTATCAAATTGTTACCAATTGTCGTGGATTTTGGTTTATAGGTAACTTTTTTCTGCACTATATTATGCAGTCACGTCATAAAAGAACTGTTCACGAACAAATATTTTTTCCCACGAAAATAAATGATCCTACAAAATATTATTGAGGTAAAACATCAACAGTCCAAAAGACGAAGTTGTATGCAACTATAAATCTCAGCCTGTCCGTTAACATCTTTAACAGTGTGTAAAACCAATACAGTATAGTCAGATATAAAGGGACCCGCTTTATCGTTTGTTTTCTATTACAATTCAGTGGTTCTGTTGTTATGTTGTTTTCCAATTATAGTTGATGTGTTTCTTTCAGTTTTAGTTTGTAACCCGAATACGTTTCTCTCAATATATTTACGACTTTTGAATAGCGGTATACTAATGTTGCCTTTTTTGGGGGACATCTTCAGACACACACAAATTCTGGGGTGGTCAAACATGATTCTGAGCGCTTAACCCCTCCCACACATATACCTTATTCACCTTTGACAAAAGTGTTACAGCATAACATACTGCTAAATTCAGTTGCAAATGGCCTAAATCAGTATATTAGTACAAAACACAAATGAACTAACTGATACAAAAAAATCGACACACAGCATACATATAAGTGTACTCGCAATTACTAACATCTAGTTCAAAGTCAATGGCATTTGATATATAAATGCTGAAAAGGCTATCGTCACATCGTGAAGAGTAGTAACAATAAGATACTCGAACTATTTAATTAAGTTTAGCACTATTATCAAAACACAACTTGAAAATGTAATCATTTTTCGAAATTCACGAATACAACAGTTCTATATAACTACATTCCCTGTAGATTTTTCGTTTTGTTGTAGAGAAATCTTCATCTTTTCATAAAAATGTTCTTTGGTATTGTATGGCAGATTGTCATTTTTTGGCCATTGGATACAAATAGTTTTAAACCAAATACTTTTTAGTATTTCAGGCATATCGCTAACTGTAATGTTATCCTTTACAACAATAATAACCATATCTTCTCGTCCTCTCTGAAATGCATGCATACGAGTCATTTCCATTTCATACGCCCCCCAGGTGTTCATAAGGAAATCGTGAGTTATAATAAAAATAACTTTTCTGCTTGAATCGATTGCATTTATAACATTTTCTGCTATACTTTCACCAGCAATAAAGTCCTTGGCGTCCAGGCATAATTCGAAGCCCATACTATTTACCTTGTCATCAAACTGTTTTACCCATACCGAATCTGTGTGACTATATGATATAAAAGCATCATAAGTATATTCCTGTTGCAATTTATTGTAATTTTTCATTTTCATTTTGATTCTCAGTAATAAATACTCAATAGCATATTTATATCGACAGAATACGACGATTAATATTATCGCAAGTACGACAATGGAGGTTATAGACACGACAGACGGCAACCAAAACTTCGTTTTGCAGGAAATCTCAAATGTTTTTAGATCTGAAATAACTTCAGACATAAACGCACGAGATGTCGTATCAGTAACACATGTCACATCTAAAATATCTCGTACTCGTTTTGACTCACCCAACCATTTCAAAAACTGTAGCGTTTTACAAGTACATTGGAAGGGGTTCCATGTCAAGAGTAATTTCACTTCTCCAAGCTTTTCAATTTGATCTATGTCATCTTCTACGAGATGTGTTATAGCATTGAAAGTCAAATCGATGCGTGTTAATTGTTTAATTCGTGAATGGAAAAGCGGAAATACTGTTAGATTGTTATGGGATATGTTGACCGAAGATAACTGCTCAAACGGATGCATAAATAATCCATCTGGAATAATAGTTATCTTATTAGATGACAGATTAATATCTCGAATTTTCAGTGATTTGCTTAAAAAAGACCCAGCATTAGCAGTGTTTTAAATCCTTTTCCTAGAAGTGATGCCTCTGCTTTAAGTGTCATCAAATTTAGAAAACCATAGAGCAAATTGACCGATACTTGTGTGCATGTCCGTCCAGACATATCAAAATACTCTACATTTGTAGCTCCCTTAAAACTTCCTTTACAAGAACTCATAGGATTGTCTTTCAAGCTTAGCACTCGCAAATTTATGCTGTTGTTAAATATTACATTGCACAAATGATCGTGTATATCGTTTTCTATGTACAACTCTTCTAGTGTTCTTGGTAAAATAACATTAAGATTCTTAGGTTCCGAGCGTTTCAACCTTTTGTTACGTGTATTATCTAAAAGTTTCAGCACCTTCAATTTTTCAAAATTTTGAATATAGCCAAAGAGAGTTAATCCTTGGCCAAGAATAATGTTTTCTGAAATTTCTAGGTATTCAAGACATTTGCTTGCAACAGAAAATCTTTCAAAAGCATAAAGACCTATAGATGCAATGTATAGCTCGTGCAATGTCAGCTGTTTCAAACAAATTGGCCATAAGTACTTCATTTTGTTGTAGTCGAGATTAAACTGATTATTAAAACTACTATATGCTATTTCAATATGTGTGATATTTTTTCCTTTCAAAACATTAAAAGATATGAATATTTGATCAATTGGATTTTTAGGCAAATCATCACCCAGCCATAATGTTATTGAGTCTAATTTAGGAAAATGGTCAAAAAAGTCCTCCGATATGAACGGCACCTTATATAAGTGCAAAGACTTTATGGGCATTATGTTAATATGAGCAAACATTTCCTTGCTGAATTTCACTTTTGTCGATTTAGGGAAAATCACCAAATGATTCAATTTACTAGACCATTGCCCTGGAAATTGGAAATTTGGATAGATTTCGAATGAAAGAGTCTTAAGGGATAAGAGTGTTGATAATTCTTTTATTTGGTCAGCCTGGTAGTCTTTCAGTTTATTGCCATCTATTGAAAGATATTCCAAACTATTCAGGTTGTCAAACACTCCACTGGGTAACATTATCAATGAGTTTACGCCAAGATGTAGTTGTTGTAGACGATGTAATCCACGAAAAGCCATTTTGTCGATTGATTGTATCCGATTAATCTCTAAATGGAGCTCGGTAACGTTTTGAAAATCCTGAAAGATAAACGCTCTGACTGCTGTTATCTTGTTTCCACTAAAATCTAGACTAGTGGCATGAGTTGGTAAGTGTATCGGTATACTTGTCAAGGCTAAACGGCTACAATCAACATTGTTGTTGTGAATGTTGCATTTCCTCTCATTTATATAACCATCAACTACAATAAAGGAAAAATATCAATCTTAGTTTGATATGTTTATGAATATTTTAAATGATAGTTCTGCACTAAGTCTCATTCAAATCATAGTTCATGGAAATATTGTGAAAATAGAAACAATTGTTAAGGCTTTTAGGTTCTTCATAAAAAAAAAACTTAAATGTGTCTGTAAACACACAGCAATTAGATATATTATTCAAAAATGTTTTCCTTCATCACAAATAATTTGTTTAATGTTTAGAGAAAGTCACAACACCCGTTACTCAATATTATGATTTACGATTTAAGTATTGGAAGATAAATCACAGAAAATACCAAACTCCGAGGAAAATTCAAAATGGAAAGTCCCTAATCAAATCGTAATATCAAAAACTTAAACACATCAAACGGATAGATAACTACTGTCATAATCCTAATATGGTACAGGCATTTTCTTATAAAGACAATGGTAGATTAAACATGGTTGACAGCTAGCTAAACCTCTCAATCGAATGTTTTCTGGGAGAGCCAACAAATAAAACAACGACAATTCATGACTTACTGATGAACAGTCAAAGCTCTTTTCTAGCGTGTCAAGTTCAATAAATTAAAAGAGATTGGTATGTTTGTTTGTGTTGTACTGGATATATTGACAATATCAACATGATCAACGTCATAAGAAAACAAGTTATATTGCTAAGTCTGTAAAATAATTAGAAACCTCTATTCTTTTCGGTAGGTTTGCTTCATATTATTTGTTAAACGACCTACGCATGGGACAGAACGAATGGGTAGGGATTCGATTATGTTACAGTAAATACAAACTGGGTCAAATCCTACATGCAAAAGTATAACACACAAAAAGTCGTTCCAAACTTGAAACTAAAGACAAAAAATGGTAAGCCTAACAGCTTTTTAAAAATATGATAAACAAATACCTTTTTAAGGAAAGAATAAAAAAGTTTTGTACAAAAATACTCTGGTCCAAACAAAGAGTTCTCTAAATTTTCCATCGTGAATAAATTTTGATTGAAAACGTTTCAACACACACCGCCTTCTGTAGAAATTCAGTGTATTTCTCGTCCATCCAATTTGTTCGATTATTCACAAAATGCAGATTTCTTAGTGAGGTTATGAGGAAGAACAGAAAAATAATAGAAATTGTCCTCTTACTTCGTGATCCGCTATACATAATGCTGTCTTTCTCATAACAGAAAGGTTGCTGCCTAAAGTAAACATATTCATTTTCAATCTTACTTCAAAAAAAGGATACCACATAAACTTATAAATCTCCTTATATAAATGTGTTATACATACATACACATTGACTATGTAGGTTGTAAGTTAACTTTACTTAATATACGGGGGTATTAACAGATTTTTAATTGTAAACTATTCATGATTATGCAGAATCAGGCCAGCAATAGCTGCATGGTTATGGAGTATATACCTCTCAATATTTCAGGCCTGGATTTCCATCGTAAAGGGTGCTGTCTAAAACGCAGGTTTAAAACAAAGGTAAATCAAAAATGATTTTCCAGCGTTTAATGTAGACGATATCATAATTTAGATGACCGTTTTGATAAATGTGTACTGAGTCAAATCGTGTTTATAAATCCAGGTCATTTGAATTTGTTAGATAGTTGTCACCATTGCAGACGTATCGCATACCATGATTTGATACATGTATACAATAAATATTATATCTATATAATAATGTATTGAACATACTTCAATGTATATATGAATATCGTTCGGAGAAAAACTATCCATTCGGGCTGTTGTATGATAACATCAACATTAATGTAAGTCGAAAAAGTGAGACATAGTAAAGGATAGACTAAGATTAAAGGGGTACTAACTACGAGATACATATTTTTTTTTAATATAAGCTATGATTTTTTTTGTTCAATCATTTATAAAAAGAGAAATAGTGAAATAATAACTCGCCTTTAGAAGCCAGTTTGGTAAAAAAAATAATCAAAATAAGCTTACAAACATCGATGATGAATTATTCACTTGAAAGAGAACAATTCGACCTCATTGAATCGGAATTCGTGTAAACTTGAATTAAACTCCTTAACTTAAAATTAATTATGCATGATTGATGCGTGTTAGGCTATTAAAAGAAAAGAATTTCAACATTGAAAGTGAAACAAAGGTAAATCTGATTTGATCCACAAAAACTCATTACAGGTAAAATTAACTCAGTTTTTTATGCTTAATATTGAAATCAAACAGACATAGAAAAAATCATTTGCAAGAGGTCCATGTTTATGTTTATGTTTATATCGTGTTATGTGACCGTCGGTTGTTTTCGGGGTCATCTCGGTAGTTACATAATTGATGACGTCTTGACTAAAATACACACAAAAAGAAACAACATCTTATCGAGCTCATGCTCTGTAAATTGTTTATTTTAGAATTTTTAGAATTTGGATAAATGTTTTACATTGTTATAAAGTTAATGTGAGAATTTGAATGAAATCGGTGAACATAAAGGAGTAGGTCCGGTAAGGACTGATTTTCGCCTCAAATTTCAGCTTCATCTGACGAAAGATTTTGACCACTTTTTAAACACTTAAGTGTCTATTTTATTTGAATCAAATAGTTAAAGTGAAAGATTTTAACTGATTTTATCATAAAAAACGCACCGATTCCAGCTAGAATATGAAAAATCTACCAAACATGGCGAAAAATGTCACTTTTCAGATTGTTTTTGTCAAAAATGAAAGTAATATATATGTTATGTATTATCATAAAATACAACTTACATTTTAATATTAAGGATGAACACGAATGCAGCCACTTTCGTTATACACTAAAACCATCTAAAATTTAACTTATATGCTCGAATTGGAAAGATTTAAGTAATTTAGCATGACTTAATGGTGCTAGTACTTGATATATATAAGAAACAGCCCATATTCATGTAGCAGAAGCAGTCTACTGTCCAATTAATAACTAAAAGTTTACATTTGAACAACTTTATAAAACTGCTATATTTTGGGTCCAGAAAGGGGTCTTACAGGACCTACTCCTTTGACAGACAATGCTCCTTTAGGTAGTTACGTCAATGAAATCAGAACTTTTCATTTAAATCTAGTTAACAACTTTTGTATAAATACATGTAGATGCACGACATTATCATCAGATTTAATTGTGTACGGTATGTTTATGCAATCTTCTGGGTTTTTTTTTTATGTCTATATCGTAAATTTCTAGATACAACTGATAAAAATTTACCTTCTCGTAAGAGTATTGAGATCCAAATATGAACAACTATTATGATCATAATGATGTTGAGGCTTCGAATCTTTCTTTCCCTATGTTTAAGGTGATTGCAATTATTACTTATTTTAGTGTTTTGTATGATACATAATATTATATATAATTAACTTGTTATTCAAATATCTAGTGACGGTACTTCCTGGTGTTTTATTTCTACAGTTCATCGGGCAAGACAGCCAATATGTCCATTGATAGTTTATTTGAAAACAAAATGACCTTGATGCTTAACAATCGAAACAAAAACCCAAGGCTTTCACGACTCGTCGGTATTGACAGCATATAAATGTTGAAAAGTTAATCGTGACATTAAGATCAATTAACTGTCTCCTTTCAAACATGTTAACGTTTTTTAAAGGATTTTTTTTAACAAAATTTAAGTTGAAAGTGTACCACAGAATGTTTAAGTTAGAAATTACTTCTTTTTAAATATTAAAACCTTCATTTAAATGTAAATATTAATGGGACCATTCTTGATTAAATTTTAAAAGTCTGAATAAGATCCCTCGATTTGAGACAAGGAACTCAAAATTGATTTAAAACATTTACCTGAATTATACGCTTTCAAATTCGGCCGTTTCCCGTCTCGTCTCAATTGTCTCAAATGTCATATTCTCAATCCTACAGATTTTTCTAGAATCTCCGTTTCCTGCCCGTTTCACTAGACAACTTTTATGTGGCGTTCACACATTGCCGATTATGGTTTCTGTTTGTGATCAGACATTGTCAAGACACGAAATATACGTATACGTTCGTAACAGATTTCTATGGATCTGAATGGTCTGGAAATGTTAGGGCGAAAAGCCCACACCAGTCAGGTACGTCCTGCAACATTGCAATCGTAGCTATGTCGTGACAGATTCTGCAGTATCGTATTTTTCTAGACAATGTCATGTGAGACAGGCATGATCTTCTGAAATTTGTCATTGCCGTTTTTTTGTCGATTGAGTCCAGATGCATCAAGCTCTCCCAAATGCAAACCATCGTTGCCAAAACCGTTCAAGAACGGCCCAATTATTGATACGATATTTGTTAAGACTACCTACATTTGAGTCTTCACAATTACCGAACACGATACGACTGAGACTATATCATGTATATAAAGCCGTCTTCAATGTGGTAAGCAGGCCTTGATAGGATTGCGCTCTTACAGTACTTGGTCATCCCGAAAATGTCGACAATTGAGAGATTTCACTTGCGTGAATATCTAGATTTAGCTGAGCTACTATGTCTGGAGTAACACTTGTGTGTTTGTTTGTGTGTGTCATTCATTAACAGTACTGTGACTGGTCTACCATAAAATGTGCTGGTATACTGAGTCTTCTGCAGGAGGTTACTTCACCGGCGAAGTCAACGGAAATCTTAAATGTTTTTTTTTTTTTTTTTTTTTTTTTTTTTTTTTTTTTACCGCAGATTGATCCTTCCACATACAAATAAAATTGAGAAAAGAAATGGGAAATGTGTCAAAGCGACAACAACCGAAACATAGAACAGACAAGAGCTGAAGGCCACCAATGGGTCTTCAATGTAGCGAGAATTCCCGCACCCGTAGTTGTCCTTCAGCTGGCCACTAAAATATGTATTCTAGTACTGTGATAATGGAAGTAAACTAAACTCCGAATTATACACAAGAAACTAAAATTAAAAATCATACAAGACTAACAAAGGCCAGATGCTCCTGACAGGCGCAAAATTGCGACGGGGTTAAACATTTTTATGAGATCCAAACCCTTCCCTATACCTCTAGCCAATGTAGAAAAGTATACGCATAACAATACGCACATTAAAAGTCAGTTCAAGAGAAGTCCGATTTTGCGTGTCAAAAGATGTAACAAAAGAAAATAAATAAAATGACAATAATACATAAATAACAACAGACTTCTAGCAGTTAACTGACATGCCAGCTCCAGCTGATTGAAAGATTATGTCTTCATCATATGAATATCGGGCACAATTCCTTACGTTAGGGGTTAAGTATTATACTATCATAAAATATATGAGAAGAACATAACCCGTGTCATGCCAACAACTGTTTTTTTTATTTTAAATAAATGTGTTTAGTTCCGATGCAAAGACTCTATTAATGAATCAATATTCAAGCCAAAATATGCAATCTTAAATGAGTCTGTTTAACGGTTTTGTAAGCTTTTGAGGTGAATACTGACTCTTTTCTGCTTTGTAAAGAATATTACCATAAAAGATTGGATGTGAAATACCTGAACGTATAAGACTGCTGCATGTTGAGTGATATTTACGAATTATTTCCTTATACCGGTGATACAATTTAGTAAATATTTTAACCAGTTTGTGATATCAAAAACCCTGGTGTAATAATTTTTCAGTAATACATAAAGTTCTCTTGCTAAAATATAATACGTAGTTACATACACGAGCGAATCGTACAAGTTTAGATATATAAAAACCGTAAGATGGTGACAAAGGAACGTCACCATAAAAAATAGGTTAATCAACATTAGGAAATGAAAGATCATCTCTTTTATCATATTTTTTTGTATTAAGCTTCCCGTTAATGATAAAGATATAAAGATCGAGGAAAGGACAGTGGTCATTGTTAGTATTAGCTTTATTCAAAGTAAGTTCAACAGGATAAATTTCTTTAGTATACATACTGAAGTTGTCATTATTGAGAGTCGATATATCGTCCAAATATCTAAAAGTGTTGTTAAATTTTTGTATCAAATGTTGTTTCGATGGGTCTATGATAATTTTAGTCATCAATTGTAACTCATAAAAATACAATAACAGGTTTGCAGTACGTATAGTCTATTGGATTGATCGCACGTATCGAACAAGTGCTCAATAAATACGGATATACCGATCATCACTACGAAGGATTTTTCTACGTATTTCTGATGGCTCCCGTCTATGCAGACTATATATTGCTTTACTCAAGGTTCAGATGTAGAAGCTTCAGACGCACACATATACAACAATCGTGAGCTGAAAGAAGAACAGCAGAACATGACCATTGGCTTTTCTGATTCTAAACCACTTCATGGAGATGACTAAAATATGCTATACTTTTTTGTTGCTGACAATATCGTTCAAATGAGATCTGACATGATGAAGCCTTTTTCTTTCCACAACATGGCAGTAGTAAAAAGACTCTCCAACTCAGGCTGTAAGGAGCACACAGATTTGTGGAAAATGCGTTTTGCATATTGGCTCAGAGATTTCAAACACTGCTATCCGCCATCAGCAAGACTCCTGAGAATTTCAGAATCATTGTACAGGTACCGGTGTCTACTCTACTTAAGGTTGCTCCTGGGTATAAATAATTTTATTTTCCTAATATAGGATTTCGATATATGTTTTCATAAATGAACTTTATCATATACTTAAAAGAAAAATGAAATAAAAAAATGGGGTCACCGTTCATTTAAGCTGAAATCTGCCTCTGGAAGAAGCATACATTTTTGGTAATGTCCTTTTTTTCTGTTGAACTAATAGGAGAAAAAGAGGAAATATCGAAATAAAAAAATAACCTAATATAAGAAATCGCTTAAATTTTACAATTATTTAGTTTATGTACAGCTTATTTGAAAACAATAATAAAAAATATAGGTCACCGATGAGTTAAAAAAGATATTTCAAATTTAAGGCCAAAAAATGGCATTGTTGCACCAAAGGGAGATAATTTGGAGCTTTTTCAATTTTTAAAGTCATCTGGGGCCAAACCAAATCAATTTTTTGGGTTGTTTTTTGTACCATATCATAAAGTAACAACTAATAGTGTAATAAAAAAAATTTGTAATGAAAATATAAAGGTTTAATTTTTTGCTAAAATGTTTGTACCCACGAGCCACCTTAATGAGAATACGTTTACGCTACCCATTCATGAAAATCAGACACGTTGATCGTAAAGATGTCGAGGACGTAAGAATCATAACCGGTGAATGGTCAAACATTCTTTACGTTGTCGAAGTTCATGGTGCTAACTGTGCAGACAAAAAAGCAGCTCTAGTCAATAATCCAAACAGGTAGAATCAGGACGCTGTCGTACTTGTATCATGCAACAACTCAAATCGGATAAGAAGAGTATTGAGAAAACCATAATCGTGAAAATTTCGGGTGGAAATGGCTGAATTTACACGCTTCCTAATCAATATCTGATTTTTGTCGTAATATTATATAATTGATTATAGAAATTGTAATTGAAGGTTGAATTTCCAGCAACGACTCATAGGAACTTGGTCAGACTTATGGCCAATTGTAATCGGGGGTGGTCCTATAAATGACGTCAGTAAAACACGCGAATGAACCCGGCCTAAAAGACTATGTTTGTACAATACAAGACTTTGTTAAAATTTTGATCCGATACAGCAGAATCTGAATTTTAAGCTAACTGGACAAAATTGTCTGAGTTTTCCGACCATTATAGGATGCACGTTATCATAAAAAATCTGATTGATAGCTGGATACCTTAAGTAGAAGAAGAAGAAGTATAGACTGTTGGCTATGCCTAACCGAAATTCCAAGACCATTTCTGATGAATACTAGTATATTGGATTCTGTCTTGTCACGAGTGTTTTCGATAACACCGTTATGGCATTATATCGATGTATATGATGTCCCAAAAGGCACGATCCAAACACTGTGTGTACACCACAGAACATTATCACTATTGTTTTTCCGTTACAACAAAATCTGTCACGACATATTCGCGGATTTAGAATAGTATGGGCAAAATTGTCTGAGCTTCTCCAATGTTATGGGAAGCACTTAAAGGTTGAGAGATAATTGACTGACCTTTCCTTGTATAAACATATTATGTATGTGTAACCAGAGATTAAAAAAAAAAAACAGAAAAAACAAAGATCTTTAACTAACACTTTTAAAAGTAATCATGATGTCACAAAATCAAACTTACCATAGATACCAGGGTACCTCGTGTCATCATACTTGTAATAACTAGGATAACAAAACATGTAAAATTGCCCCTATAAGGAGCGAAGTTGAATATCATTTAGGACCGAAAATTCCGAAAGCATATATCTTCTTTCCTTTTCTTTTTCAATGTCACGTCCCGAATTAAACTGGTTCTTTATTTTACCTATATTAGCAAAACAACGGGTGTTATATATGGAATAAGATCTGCTTACTTTTCCGGTGCACTTGAGACTATCGTACATCTATTGCATATGCGCAATAGTGATGAGGTTCAGACATGATAACAAATAAACAATATTGTTTTAACCAGGATATCCGTAAAACAATTTCAAAATTATTTTGAATTAGAGAATATATATTTAGTTAATTGATTAATTCATCCCCTATTTTATTGATTTTGTATTTACATTGTTTCATAGATCAAAAGTAAAGTCACAAAAATACTGAACTACGAGGAAAAATTCGAAAAATTCGAAACGGAAAGTCCCTTTTCCAATTGCAAAATCAAATTTATTTGTTCAATGAATGTGCATTTGTGTTTATGTCTTTTGATTGATTTAAGCCATTTCACTCGATATTTTATAGTTTGTCTTTCTGTGTTGTTATGGTGCACGCATATTTTCAGCTTTAAATCATGATGTCGTCTATTTGAGAGATGAACGTCATAAAATCCTTTATCATTTAAGGTTTTATTTTGTTATAATTGTTGACAAGTAAGTCTTAGACAAACAAGCATTGCTTGGATCTTTATGATCAACATGTATATGCTGTGAAATATTTTCCGTGACCAAGTTCTCATTCAATATACATATTTAGATAAAGATATAAATACACTTTTAATTGAATTAGATATTGTTAAAGAAGATTTAGAGCAAATAGTAAATAATCAAACAAGAGGGGCTATTATACGATCACATGCCGAGCACTGCGAAATTCTAAATATTTCTTATCATTAGAAAAAATAAATGTATTAACAAATTAGTTGTAAACGACATTGAAATATTGTCACAGGAAAAAATTCTAAACGAAGAGAGAAATTTCTACGAAAATCTGTACTCATCAAAAGAAGACCCTGATCAATATTCAGGTGATTCTAACTTTTTTGATTTAAATTTTATTCCTAAGCTAACAGATCTGGAAAAGGATATATGCGATGCAGATATTTCAGAATCTGAGTGCGTTAAAGTTTTAAAAACATTTGGGCTCACCGCTGAGTTTTACAAAGGATTGATGTAAAAAAATATGTTTTGGAAAACTATGAATTTTCCTTCGAGACCGGAATCCTCTCAATAGACCAAAGACGGGGTATTCTGACTCTTATTCCAAAGAAAGATAAAGATAGAACACTCTTGTCGAACTGGCGACCTCTTTCTCTCTTAAATTTTGATTACAAATTATTAGCTAAAGTTATTGCGGAAAGAATGAATTTATTTCTTCCGAAACTTATAGATCCGGATCAGACAGGATATGTGGCTGGTAGATATATTGGTGAAAATCTTCGACTAATTGCTTATATTATATTGTTTACTACTTTAAAAAATTATCCACGGCTTATATTACTAGTCGATTTCGAAAAGGCGTTTGATACGCTAGAATGGAAATTTATTCAAAAAGCATTAGCTTGTTTTTATTTTCGTAGCAAGTTCCGGAAATGGGTCTTAACTTTATACTCAAATATATCTAGTCTTGTCGTTAATAATGGATTTAGTTCTAGTCCGTTCAAAATTGAGAGAGGTGTTCGACAAGGGTGTCCTTTGTCACCTTTTTTATTTATTTTGGCCGTTGAACTGCTGGCAATAAATATTCGTAAGAACAACCATATATCAGGTATAAAAATTGGGGATACTGAAATAAAAATTTCACAGTTGGCTGATGATACCACTTGTTTTTTGAAAGATGTATTTTCTGCGCAAATTTTATTAGATTCCTTTAATGATTTTGAGAAGTGTTCAGGGTTAAAAGTCAATTTTTCGAAAACAGAAGTAACATGGATTGGAAGAAATAAATTTAACAAAGAAGGTTCCCTTCCTATTAAATGGACAGATGGTTTTAAAACCTTAGGTTTAAAATTTAACGCTTTTGATGAAATGGTTTGTTCTAACTTAGATACATGCATAGAAAAAATGGAATCAATGATTAAAATATGGAGGATCAGAAACCTTTCCTTGATCGGTAAAATCGTAATTCTTAAATCACTTGCAATATCGAAGCTTATCTATGTCATTTCATCTACACATGTACCAAGATCTTATGTAATTAAAATACAAAGGGACATTAATAACTTTTAATGGAATGATAGTACTCCGAAAGATAAATCGGAAGTTATTCAAAAGTCTCCTAGCGAGGGGGGACTGAAAGCACAAAATTTTGAAGTACAGCTGTTATCCTTTCGTATCATGTGGGTAAACAGATTTTTGTCAGAACATGACTCTAAATGGAAACATGTTTCCAAAGCATTCTTCTCCCTTTTTGATTTAGAGGATTTATCTATGAGCAGATGTGAATTTGAGTTTTTAAATTTAAAAGCACCTCTTTTTTTTAAAATAGAAGTGCTATTTGCTTGGAAACGTTTCAAGGGTATTTTAATCCCGTTAAATGCATTTCATGTTAGAAAAGAATTTATTTGGTTCAATCCGTTTATCAAGGTCAACAGATCGAGTATTTTTTACAGATCTTGGTACACGAAAGGCATAAGGTTCATTAATGATATTGTAGATGATAAAGGCGATTTTTTGTCTCATGACGCTATTAACAAAAAATATAATTTGAATGTTACTTTTGTAGACATCCTTTCTATTAAACTTGCTATACCACGTGACTGGAAAGATTTGTTATTACAACAACACATGTCACCTAAGAGCAACTCTTTTGGATTCGTTTTTGAGCATGAGAATAAAAAAATGCCTATTAGCAAATTATATACTAAAGATGTATATTCACTTTTTATCGATCGGGTGAGTGTTTCTCCTATTTCACAACAAAGGTGGGAAGAAAGTTTTAATTTAGAAATTAGTTACGAAAAGTGGAACAATATTTATTCACTAGCTTTTAAATGTACTATTGAAAGCAAACTACAAGCTTTTCAATATAAAGTGTTACACAGAATAGTCTCACATAATTATCTCCTTGAAAAATATAAACTTTCTTTAACTAATGAATGTGCCTGTTGTAAAGAAATAGAAACTAAAGAGCATAAATGTTTTGAATGTATAGAAATAAAACGATTTTGGAGAGAATTTTCTAATTGGTGGCATTTAGTTTTTGGAGTAAAAGTATTTTTAAATAAAGACAGTGTCATTTTTGGTGTATTGAATTCTGATAACTTAGTGTTAAACTATTGTATTTTACGTAAAGTACACACAATTAGACAGATTGTTTATATCTGTGCAAGCTTTTCTCAAATTTTTAAAAAGACGTCTGGAGATATTAGAATATTTATATCTTTCTAAAGACAAGCACGAGTCATGTGTCGACAGATGGGGGGAATTTATGGAAGTTATTAATTAAATCTATTCTCGATATGATCATGTATATTTAATATATTCCAAAGTATCTTTTACTTGTATCATATACCGATTATTCACATCATTTACTTGTATTTGTTTTTTACTATGTCTTATTCGAAAATATCAATAGTATGACTATGCCATATAGGTCAATCACTTATGTATTGTAAAAATGTATGAATGTATGTATGCACTGTAGTTTGAACACCAAAAAGATCAATAAAAAATAAAAAAAAATTATCATTCAAAAGGCATTTCGAGAAGTTTAAATAAAAATTATATTAAATTAGCCGATGTGCAAAAAGTATTTACTAACGAACAATATCTAAACAAATTAAAAAAAGGTTTTGCTCTGCGTATAGAATCTAACTTGTTGTGTCAGATTAAAGAAAAGTAGAACATTATATCTATGACTATCGTTTGAAGGAGTTTTTTCGACCATTTTGCGATGTCTATAGTCAGAGGTTGTTTAATATTACCTAAACAATGTGCAATTTGATCAAATCATGTTCCTTTCTAAAATCATCATTCACTGATCTAGAATAATTTTCAATAGACTTTTTCGATCATTTTTATGACCTTTTATGTTCTTTTCATTCAATCATTTCCTAGGGTTTTTGCTAATTTTTCTTTCAATTTTTAAAGAATATCTGGACTGATGGAAAGAATATGACAGTTTTTCCCAACACTGAGGTGTTTTAGGCGAAACACATGATGGAATCTGCTACCAATTGATGTATCAATCCAGGGATGAATAGAAGGAGACTATAAGAAACAAAAATTTCTGACTATTCTATTGATAACTAATATAGGATACGGAAACAAACTGTTCCCTCTTAAAAATGATCTATAATAAGTCAACATAATTGAAATTATCAATCAAAACTTTATGGAGTTTCTGTCCTTAAATGACTAATTTTACCAATTTATTTTTAGCTACAGAACTATGTTGTAGATATATACATACAGAGAACACGAGCAACTTAAATGATCAACAAGACATACCTTATAGTTAGGTGATCTAAAATGACTTCAAAGATCGACTTCTTTTTGTCCTGTATTTCCCATTATCTAGGTCATTGTGTTGAATTTGAACATGACGCCAAGCTTGATCGAGGTAGGTCTTTATGGCATGATTAGGCTAAATTCTGAATTATTTGAAAAACATATAAGGCCAAGTTGTTTAAATAATTGTAAATAGATTGAACATAGTTAATAACTTATAAAATATAAATGGGAAACATTAAAATTATTTGTTATAGAAGAGGCAAACCCATTATCTTTAACACATTGCTTAAAGGTAAATAAATGATAAGATGTATTCACTAGTTATTCGCACAATGTATGACGGGTGAATCTATTGGAAGAGACATTGCAGAGAATAAATCCTTTCATAGAAGTAAAAAGGTACAATGCCAATTTGAAAAGAATAGAATCCACATAATCAAGAAAAATAGCTGAACTATTGTTCAAACCAGCAGGAAACATTTGAAAAAAAACAACAAAAACAGACACACAATTCAACACAATATACAAATTTAGTCAGAAAACACATTAAATTATCGTATAGTAGGATAAAAACAAAACGATTGTTTTATGCATGTCAATGTTTTTATAATTAATGATCTTGACTAGTATTTAACTGAAATGACATCTATTTTGACACCTACATATTTCTTTTGTTCATCAATTCATTATCATGTGATTAAACATTTTCTACAATGGTGGATATAAGGATATTGTTTGTAACAACCCTTGCTTTAGTTAGCGCAGGAGAACTTCCATTTCGGAATACCTCACTGTCATGGCATGACAGAGTTAACGATCTTATTAACCGCCTGACAATAGAAGAGTTAATGGTCCAGATGAGTAGAGGTGGGTCCGGTCCTCACGGTGGTCCAGCACCAGCTATCCCTAGACTTAAGATTGATCCTTGGAGTTGGAACACCGAGTGTCTTCGTGGAGATGGTGATTCTGGTAATGCCACGGCTTTTCCTCAGGCGTTAGGATTAGCTGCTACATGGAGGTATGTTTCGGATACGTTAATACAGTTATAAAATATATATATAAGACTGTGTCAAAATTAGTTACCTATTATTATCTTCTACGTTTTAACGCATGTATTAGTCAGGTCAGGCTGTTGTAAGGTCTAATAGTGTATGTATTTCAACTTGTACCATTAGATTAGTTAATTACTAATTAAAGTGGTATGTTGCAATATATTATATATTATGTATAACTGTCAGTCTTTACTGATACATTCATGTGCCTATACTAGTATACGTGGCAGTTTCACTTTTATTTCATTGTAGCACAGAAGTAATTCACAAGGTTTCCGAAGCTACAAGTATAGAAGTCAGAGCTAAATATAACTTCTTTCGAGAAAATAAACAATACGGTGACCACAAGGGAATCAGTTGTTTTAGTCCTGTTGTAAATATTATGAGACATCCACTATGGGGACGGAATCAGGTTTGATACTTTGAAGTTACTTTGATTTTTGTACAGTATAGTGTCACTCCCCGGATGAGTCAAACAAAGACTAAGCTGTGTTTATGGTTAGCAGGCAGCATTGAGAAGTAAGAGCACATATCACTCGACTCGGCAGTTTAAACGGAGGTGGTATGCCATGTCTCATGCCTTGAGAACTAGCTTATACAAAAACGCATTTAGTAATTGCATTTGAATGTTGAAAAGCGGTCAAATATCACCATTTTAACAAAAGTTAACCATATAGCATCTTCAGTTTAGAACTTGTGTTCAAGTTAGTAAAACATTATTTTTTTGGAGACAAATTTTCGTTCCTATACTTTTTAATAAACCATATTTATTTTCTTGGTGACATATAATTAATATACATAAAACTTATTCGTTTCTGTTAACAATTAAATTGATAGTACCTCTGTATAAAAGCTGTTTAACAAGTAAGCTCTGCGATTGATTAAATAATTGTACTCTGATCAAGGTCAGGTTGCAATACAACATTCATATTAGAGACGGGGAAAACATTTTATAGCAAATCCATCAGATTGTTCTGGTGACCGGACGTAACTGTATATTCATAAATCCTGCACAAACGATTCTAATATGAGAATGGAGAAGTATAGGTGACCTCATATTTTCTAAATACAAAATTCAATCATTAAGTGCCAATGACTATCGACATTTATAGTGTTTTAATGATTTAATCGTGAAAATGCTTTTTTGTGGAAAGACGTTAGATAATTCTCTTTCTATATTCGTAATTCAGGAGACATATGGAGAAGATCCCCTTCTGTCGGGAACTCTAGCTTATAGTTTTGTTCAGGGATTACAAGGGGGAAATCCGCGTTATGTCCGAACTAATGCTGGATGTAAACACCTGGACGTCCATGGAGGACCAGAAAATATTCCTGTGTCTAGATTTTCATTTGACGCAAAGGTAAGCTTTTATAATTTTGTGACTGTCATAGAAGTGAAAGGTTTAGCTAGCTATAAAACCAGGTTTAAGCCACCATTTTCTACAAATGAAAATGCCTGTACCAAGATGACAGTCGTTATCCATTCGTATGATGTATAAGAGCTTTTGATTGTGCCATTTGATTAAGAAACTGGTATTTTTGTGATTTTACTTTTGCAATAAAAAATATTTTTGCGATGTGGAAATGTGAACATTTCTAAATGTATTTTTGTGCATTTATCATCATTATCTTAATCTTCTGATAAACTTACTTATGACATGTATATATATATTTACAGGTGACAGAAAGAGATTGGAGATTAACATTTCTACCTGCATTCAAAAAATGTGTAGAAGCTGGAACTTACAGTTTCATGTGTAGCTTCAATAGGTATAGATAAGCTAAATAGTGTGCTTAATAACTTATATTGGCAAAACATTTCGTTTAAGAATATCAAAACGACCATAAATAATTGCATATAAATTCAAAGAAAAGACAAGGCCCATATTATAGGAAAACACAACTGTATTTAGTTATACCGTGGCGTTCTCTTTCCATTTGTGTAGAAATAGCTCTTTACTGTCTCTGTAACATTATTCACTACACGGAACATCTTTGAGCTTGACACAATCAGACTGAATCTTCGGCATGTCTTAATTTGGGATCGTAATATGTTCCCCTCATGATGCTTTTATTATATTGTTATCGTATTTTATGATTCATATGCCAATAAAGATTTTTGATACGTGTCTTAATGCATTTTTATAGTAATACATAATCATATTGAAGGATAAATGGTGTACCAGCATGTGGTAACAAGAAGCTCCTGACAGATATCCTCCGTAAAGAGCTTGGATTTACAGGTTACGTGGTGAGTGACCAAGCTGCTATAGAGAACATCATAGACTATCACCACTATACCAATAACTCTGTAGACACAGTAGCTTTGTGTGTTAATGCTGGATGTAACTTGGAACTGTCAACCAACCTGGAGAAACCGATCTATTTTTCTATGCGTAAGATACATTTTGTAGATATACAACACTGACATTTAAAGAATTCTTTAAATTCACTTTCACTGGTATTAAAGAGATAATCGTAACTGCAATTGCGATTATCCCAATATGGCGACGGTAGATATAGGTAAAATCTTTACACTCGTTTTTCTTAAATGTAGCATGTTTTTGTCAATAGAAAACTGTTACTCAGCTGCAAGGTTTATCTATACCATTACATCATATTTGAATCGTAACGGTGCACTGGAATTGTCTAAGCGCTGTGAAAATAGCCGTTGAAAAATTCGGGATGATAATCGTATCTCTATGTTATTTTTCTTCTTTGATAATCGTAATTTTCTTTATCGGATAAAAGTAACTGAAAATTAATAAATGTGTCTCAGCATTTCAATGGTATTTTGTGTGTTAAAAATGTAAATGCCCAGTTTAACGATGACATTAACGCATATAAAAATAAATGAAGAAATTTACGGGTTAATATCTAGGATAAATTTATCTATATATCTCTATTTGATGAGAAAAAGGATGGATTAGCTTTATTCCATATTCCAAAAGTGCAATCCTTTCAATTCATTGCTCAAAATGTAAGTCACTTATACCACATTTTCATATGTCATATGTGTTGCCTCTTATATCACGTTTATACTAAAATTATGTGCGAAATGAACAAAAGTTTCCGTCAATAACTTTATAACTGTCGGATCTAGTGTTCATATCTCCCTTTTCCTTATAATTCAATAAATTCAGCCGTCCATATTTCCCCCTTGGATTCACTTTTTCTATTTTATACTGATATAATATATGATTTTAAAAATTAAATTCAAATGTTTTGATCAAATACCCATGCTTATTAGGACGTTTCCTTAAACAGTGTGGATGGTAAAGGATCTTAAATACTTACCAGTTTATTGTTACTATTGTTTATTGTCACTTTTGTTTTTTGTTACTTTTGTTTATTGTTACTTTTGTTTTTTGTTTTTATTAACCTTACCTTTAGTCTTACGAAGCATTTGACAGACGGAAAAAAACCACAAATATGTATATTGATAAATTACATCAAAGGGCATTACATGTAGATCATCACAGTCGGAACTGGTTTAATTACAAAGATTTTTATAGATTTTAAAACAAATGTTGTGTGCTTCAGAAAAATGCATAAATTAGGTAAGGCTAATATTTGTTTTCATTTAATAGAAAAGTACTAATTATATGGCAAGTATGCAAATACAAAAATGTTCCTTGCTTAGTACCTTCAATAGTTTTCTCTACAATATCTTCCATGCATATGTATGCAGCATACTTTTCATATACCGAGTATTTATGCTTTTTTAATAAGTTTGTTTCTAATTTTGCGGAATATGCGTTATTTTATTCTCAACTTTGCAGTCATTCTTTGAATAAGTATTTCTTGTAAGAAAATTTAAAGCTAGATCAATTTTATTTCTTTATTTTCGGGCTTTTGGCAAAACTATAAAAGAACACAAATCCATGTTTGTCAATGAACTCCACGTTACTTATAATTAATTTCATAATGCACAAAGAATCCCATGTAGGGCCAATCTTTCTCTAGTCTTATATAGCATTAAATGTTTTAAGGATGTCATATTATCATAATTCAAAATTATTTTGTGTTGTTTATAGTTTATATCTGAGATACTGAAATTTCAGTGACAGTCATTGAGTAGCCAAAATAAATAAGAAGATGTGGTATGTTTGCCAATGAGACAACTTTCCACAAGAGACCAACATGACTCAGAAATTAACAAATATAGGTCACCTTACGGTCTTCAACAATGAACAAAGCCTATACCGCATAGTCAGCTATAACAGACTCCGAAATGACACTGTAAAACACTTTTCAAAGTTATCCCTTGTTCATCATAACTTTTAAGTTGTGATATCATCCATGAAAAATGATCGAAGTGACATAAAAACTGTAGCCACTATTAAATTTCTCGTCAAACGGTTTTTGACGAATACTAAATGTCTCTCCTACTTCGTTATGGCATAATAGGGTATGTTCTAGAATTAAATCAGCAGTGGCCTCCCGGGAGCAGAAATAGCACATATAACCACCTGCAATAAATGAATTTAAACAATATTAACTATATTTACTATTTACTTCAGGATAAATTAATTTTTGTTGACTGTCTTAATCAGAAATCTGATGTAAGGTGACACATGCGTGTCGCCTGACAATTATTGTCATGTATCATAATTTCAATCGCTCATTCACATATTTTGTGGCATACCTAGTTCTTGAAAATTTCTGTATATTAACAAAGTTCGTGTTTTCCCATTTCCAAATTTCTTGAAGTTTGTTCACCCTTCCATTTTATGATATACTAGTATGCAGCTGAGTAACTATTGACAAAAACATGCTACATTTAAGAAAAATGAGTGTAAAGATTTTATCTATATCTACCGTCGCCATATTGGGATAATCGTAATTGCAGTTACGATTATCTCTTTAATACCAGTGACTTTGAGGTCTATGGACGACGAACTCTAGGATTTCAAGTTTTTTCATTGTGAACTTTATGTTTTTTTAGCAATATTCCACAAGCAGGGTCACATGATGTTTATATTTTCCCGTTGATAGCTGTTAGAGGTCTTGATTGCTATCTGTTCATGGTTTCGTTGATAAATTAGGTCGGCGACAAATTGTTTGACCGGTTAGAGTATCTGCTTCACATATGACAACGAATAGGTTCTGGTTGTCTTACAACAACCGCGTCCTCCGTTCTCTTTTTCACCCCTCAAATGTTACCTACCGAATAAGACTTATCACAAAATTGGATCGAATCATAAGCTTTTTAATAATTTCCGCCTATCTTTAAGTATAGGAAGCTATTGCATCAATAATTTTAAATGGTAAAAAAAATTAAAAATCATTCCTTCGAATATTGCAGGAACGCCATCCTGATTTGATTTATCATCAAGGAATGTCGCGTATTACCACTGACCTGCGATTACGATAACTTAGATTAATACTAGTATACCATTTTATTTTATCAGTCGATGCAATCAAAGCTGGAAAATTGTCAAAAGAAACAGTTTTAGAATCTGCGAAGCCATTATTTTACACAAGAATGAAGCTTGGAGAGTTTGATCCTTTGAAAATGAATCCTTACAATTATCTTGATATGTCATTAGTCCAGAGCGAGGATCACAGACAGATTGCTTTAGATGCTGCTAAAAAATCATTTGTTCTTCTGAAGAATAACGGCAGCTTTCTACCACTGACAAAAAGGCTAAAGAAAATTGCAGTAAGTTATAAACTAGAAATCTTATTAAAAGTTCATATATGTATCCTTCATATAAAGCAAAGCAATGTTTATTTCAGATGTTTTGTAGTAAATGAAATATGGACAGAAGCATGTAGAATGTAAAGCATTATTTCATAATGTCTCTCAAATAAAATATCAGTTCTACGTAAATAAACATTTTTTACTTTCAAATGTTAAGGTTTGAGCGTTCCCGGTGAAGGTGAATCCATAAAAACGCATGGGACGCACGACATTTTTAGAATGTTATTTTCATCAGGTCCGATTTTGGTTCAATTTGTTGATAATTTCAATTAAAAAAACCAAAAACCATACTACATGTAAATTATCGACATCGAAGTCAACGAATAGCAAGGACCTTATAGTTAATTACTATAACATTTACTAAATATTTGCATTCTGATATATTTGTTGTTGTGTTATTAGGTATTAGGACCCATGGCAAATAATGTAATCCAACAGTTTGGTAATTACAACCCTAATGTTATGCCAATGTATACTACAACTCCATTGGATGGTCTTAAGCAGTTGTCAGATGTCACTAACTTCGCAGCCGGATGCAAAGACAATAGATGCATTCATTACAGCAGTTCGGCAGTGAAGTCAGCAGTGAATAATGTTGATGTCATATTTATTTGTCTAGGAACAGGTAGGGTTTTGCATTTATGTTTTGTACATTATATATTGAACAATTCTTAAGTGTATACAACACTATTGAGATACTTCGGTATTGTTAACATTTCGGATTTTCTATCCAAGAAATAGACAACCTTATTTCTGTATTTCGCAAATCCTTTTTGATTTTTTGATCATCAATGCTTTATTCTTTATGTGACCGTTTAATATATTTGATACCAGCTTCACTTATGGCATACACCATTTAAGCCTGGTACATTAGATGACTTTTTTTTTTAAATCAACATGTTTCATTACAGGACTAGAATTAGAAAGTGAAGATAATGACAGGGGGTCCATGGAACTTCCGGTGAATCAGTCTCAAATTGTAAAAGACGCCGTTCAATTTTCTGGTAATTTAACACTAGTAGGAAATAATATAAGAAACGAAAAAAAAAAATATCGAGTAGCAATTTTATCTCAATGTTTATATGATTTACAAATATGAATTAGTTATTTTTTAGTTTACCATTAACCTTTATATAAGATGTGACAGATCCAAGCAAAGCCTTACGCAATATTTCCGGCACAAACAGCATTGACAAGGCTAATGCTACAATGACATCTCTTCGACAGATTTTTAATATACGATTTGGCGTTAGAATTTGTCGTGTTGTTCTGTTGTTTTCATCTTAAAGTTGATGTGTTTCCTTCGGTTATTGTTTGTTACCTGAATTTGTTTCTGCTAAATCAGATTATCACTATTAAACAGCAGTATACTACTTATGCCTTTACTTATTCCAGAATTTGAATTTTTAATTAACGTTTGATAAAAAGTAAAATAACAAAAATACTGAACACCGCGGAAAATTCAAAACAGTAAGTCCCTAATTAAAGATTTCAAATGGCAAAATCAAAAGCGTAAACACATCAAACGAATCGATAACAACTGTCATATTCCTGACTTGATACAGTCAATTTCCTATGTAGAAAATGGTGGATTAAACATGTTTTGTAGATAGCTGAATATCTCACTAAAGATCTGCTAGCACAAAAATGATAGTCACAAAAGAAGTTTTTTCATTAAATAAAATTGAGAATGCATAATTTCAGTCGGACTTCAACGGTTATAACATGTGTGAATACACACACTTTTATGCAATACGATCTGCTCACAGCGTAAATCGTTATGTAATCCGCTTACATCAGATGAAATTTGTTGACCAGGCTGGATTTTTCGGTTGCTATCTATGTTTATTTTATTTCATTAAGATTAGTTTGTTTGGTACATGGTAAGATACAAAACCCTGCGAGTGTAAGGGCGTCAAACTTCAGGAGTTTTTATTTCACATTTCCATTTCTATTTTACATTGGATTATGTTTGAACTAGGAAAAACCTTAATTTTTTCATTTACCATATACTTTATATTTATTGAATGTGAGTAAATCTAAATTAAAACTTCAAAGTTTTATTTTTCTTAGGATCTACACCAATTGTACTTTTGTTATTTAATGCTGGACCCTTAAATATAACTTGGATGGATGAACACCCGCGTATATATTCCATTATGGAATGTTTTTTTCCTGCTCAAGCAACTGGGGATGCCATTAAGCAGGTGTTAACTAACAGTGGAAACAATTCAAATCCTGCAGGAAGGCTGCCATTTACGTGGTATAAGAATAGGAATCAGGTTATTTACATAATAAAAACTTCAAAAACAGAAATTTACATCGTCCACGAAATTTATTATTTGATGAACATCTATTAAATATTTCAAATTTATGGTCATCAATAGTGAACAAGTTATTGATTTAGTAACGAAATATTTTAATAAAAGGAAGAAAGAAGTATTTAACATACCGCTATTTTTATTTTCGATTTAAACAATTCTATAAAGGACATTAAATGGTACAGTACCCTCAGTAACCATTCGAAATTACTAAGACGACAACCATTTACCATGATGATGCATACTAGGTATCACTTTTAACATTGATGTAAATAAAAATGAATGGATTAATGAGTGAGCAAGCAAATATGTCAAGAAATCAAGTTCAAAGTAGTAGTTTTGAAACATACCATTCCATTAATTGCTTATATTTTCATACTTTTGTTAATAAGTACACGAATTTCACAGCACTCCAACAATTAAAACTATGCAAATATAACATTTCAGATTCCATCAATGACAGATTATTCCATGACACAGAGAACCTATCGATATTTTACTGGAAAACCACTATATCCATTCGGCTATGGATTATCATATTCCAAATTCTATTATTATAACGCATGGATGAATCCATCTATCAAAGCTGGAACTAAACAAGGGATACGAATCGAAGTAGGCAATAGTGGTCCATATGCCGGAGATGAGGTATAAATAATTACAATATAAGTGCAGTATGTATATCCTTGCACACATCCAATAGGAGCATGCGAAACATAATATATGATAAAAATTATTTAACATCTGTCACTATAATACATATTTGTTTGTTTTTCAAAGGAAATGAGTGTTCATCCCTTTATATTTTACACTGTCGTACAAAGTGAGAGATTTAGCGCTATAAAACCAGGTTTAATCAGCCATTTTCTACATTTGAAAATGCCTGTACTAAGTCAGAAATATGACAGTTCTTGTCCATTCGTTTTTGATGTGTATTGTCATTTGATTTTGCCATGTGATTATGAACTATCTAATAGGATCTCCTTTGAGTTCAGTATTTTTGTAATTTTTTCTTTTGAAACCAATGTTGAAAATGTATACAAATAAAATTAATAAATCATAAAGAAGACGTTAAAACAGATCTATATGTTAAATTGCAAACGATCATAGAAAAAAAACTAGTAAAAACCCCACTAGATTTATATTTTTCTATTAAATATAACAACGTTACTGAAATATACCCCACGAACATATATTGTTATTGCTGTGAGTCTTTTTGTTACAGATAGTACAGATATACCTTAAATGGACAAACATTACACAAGAGATGCCAAATATTCAGTTAGTGTCATTTAAGAGAGTTCACCTGGAGCCACAACAGGTGTTGAACTTCTTGTTATTTATATCACCTGAATCTATGGCGGTATGGGATGACAAGGACGGATTTGTTATAGAACCAGGTAATTCCGATTGTCTTTGATTCTGCTAATGCTTAAAAAATAAATATAAGAATAAAGATCATGTACAATGTTCCTGTTGATTTCTTCTACGTTTGTAATGTTCAAAGGGATTATTTAAAGGACGATCAAGAATTCATTTTTATATATTTTTTAAGTCTTTCAAATAACATGTGCATTACCGAGTTTGCTTTTTTTTCTTTCTGAAAGCTTTGGTAGGTCATTTTATGTTTCTTATTCGCGATAGAATAATAATTAGATCCAATGGCACTTTGCGTGGATAAGAAATATGTTTTAAGCTGAATTATGTGCCCAGCTCAGTAAAATAATGTTTCAAATCGTTTTCAAAGCTGTTTTTGTCTATATTTTGTTTTTTATTTTACATATTTTGAATAATTGAATAAAACTTATGTGTGGACGTTGACAATGGTATTTCGTTTCTTTGTAAGGAAATCTGGTCAATGCTTAATATGCAGAGTTTGTGTTTAAGTACTAGTAATGAATATAAATGTTAAAGAAAAAGTAAAAAAAACCATCTCATTTCTTTTTCAGGAAAGATACAGTTATTTATAGGTGGTCAGCAACCGGGACAATCGAAAGTGATATCTTCAAACATACTTACCAGACAATTCACTATAGTAGACAGAAAAGTTCTTAATAAATATAGCGAAATGCCAAAAGATATGCTTTAAGCATAATTGTGACCCGTATTTTTTTTTACAATAAAATCATCTTTTTGTTTGAGCTATTTCTTAGATTACTTTACAAAAACTAAGGGCTCTAAACATTTGATGACGCCAATGCAAAGACTCTACCTAACCGTAGACAATGTTCTAGCAGTACTCCACTTTTACAAATTATAAAAAAAAGATATGTATAATAGGATATGAAAAATCATCTCTTTCATCATAAATTTGGTATTGAACTTCCTGCTAAAGATATAGATATCAAGATCTGGGAAAGGGCAGTGTTAATTGTTAGTATTATCTTTATTTAAAGTCAGATCATAGGGATAACTATATTTAGTATACATACGAGAGTCGTCATTATTGAGAGCCAGTGTGTCATGAAAATATCTATAACTTTTATAAAATGTTTGTATCAGATGTTGTTTTGATGGTTCTTTGCTGATTTAAGTCCTAAATTACAACTCGTAACAATACAGAATCAGGACCGCAATTAGTAGTGCACAGTAAGTTCCCATTGACATCCCAATAACTTGGCGATATATGGAATGTCCTTAGCGAACAAAATTTTTATCTAGTAAACATTTAAGTGCAGTCACGTATCAAAGCAGTTGTTTTCCATTTGTTATGTATGTTGTTAAGTCGAGCGTTTGATTTTTTCAGTTTTTTATGGACTTCCCCCTTCAGTTTTTTGCTAGTTCTTTTCTAATACATGTATACTTGATACATATCAGAAAGTATGACATATTGTTGTAATTAGACGTTTCGTCCCTGAGGGTATCACCAGCCCAGTAGTCAACACTTCTGTGTTGACATGAATATCAATAATATGGTCATTTTCATTAATTTCCTGTTTACACAACTTTAAATTTATTGTAAAAACTAATGATTTTCTTATCCCAGGCATATATTACCTTAACCGTATTTGACCCAACCTTTCTGGAATTTGAATCCTCAATGCTCTTCAAAAGCTTCTCTGACTTTACTACAGTCATATACACATATATAAGCCAAATAAGACGTTAAGCCGTATCTAATGCTTGCATTTGGTAAAAATAGTCGAGCAACAAATCACGGTGAAAAGTGAAACGTTTGATATAAAAGGGAAAACAAATTAAATTGACAAACTTTTGATTGAATTCACTTTTATATTTAAAAAAAATGTAACAGTTAGCATAAGACCTCAACTTTTCTCACAAATACGTGTATCTGCGACTACTAAATCTTATTTTGCTACAATGAAATCGAATAAAAATTGTACAGGCATAGTCATAACATTAACGATATCAATTTCCCTGCACCAGATGCGCATTTCGACAATACATGTTTCTTCAGTGTTGCTCGTGGCCAAAATATTTGAAATCCAAAGCTTATATAAAAGATGAAGATTTATAACCCAAAAGGTCCGAAAAGTATAGCCAAATCCGTGAAAGGAATCACAGCTTTGCATTAGGGAGAGACATTCCTTAATTTATAATAATTTAAAACATTCTGTTACGGCAAATTTTATTAATACAAAAACATCCGTAGACATCGGTCCATCAGTACTGTTTGTAAATTAAGATCTACGAATTTATTCGGTCCGTTACTGGTTGACAAATAAACTTGAGAATGGAAATGGGGAATGTATCGAAGAGACAACTACCCGACCATAGAAAAAACAACAGCAGAAGGTCACCAACAGGTCTTCAATGTAACGAAAAACTCCCGTACCCGGAGGCGTCTTTCAGCTGGCCCCTAAACAATTATATACTAGTTCAGTGATAATGAACGCCATACTAATTTCCAAATTGTACACAAGAAACTAAAATTAAAATAATACAAGACTAACAAAGACCAGAGGCTCCTGACTTGGGACAGGCGCAAACATGCGGCGGGGTGAAACATGTTTATGAGATCTCAACCCCTCCCCATATACATCTAGCCAATGTAGAAAAGTAAACGCATAACAATACGTACATTTAAAATTCAATTCAAGAGAAGTTCGAGTCCGATGTCAAAAGATGTAACAAAAGAAAATGAATAGAATGACAATACTACAAAAATAACAACAGACTACTAGCAGTTAACTGACATGCCGGCTCCAGACTTCAATTAAACTGATTGAAAGATTATGATTTAATCATATGAATATCAGGCACAATCCTTCCCGTAAGGGGTTTAGTATCATACCATCATAACATATATGAGAAGAACGTAATCCTTGTCATGCCAACAACTGTTTTTTTTTAATAAATGTATTTAGTTACGATGCAAAGACCCTATAAGTGAATCAATATTAACACCAAAATATGCGATCTTTAATGACCTGACAACAGTATCGTAACTATATCCCTTCTTTATAAGTCTATTTAAAGGTTTAGTTAGTTTCTGTGGTGAATACTGACATTTTTGTGCTCTATAAAGAATTTTTCCATAAAAAAATTGGATGTGAAATACCTAAACGTATAAGAATTCTGCAAACGCTTTATTTTCATCTGCGAAAACATATAGCTCATTCGAGCTTCTGTCAATAGAATAAATAATAATCAGATAAACAACACACGCACATGGGCGGATCCTGTCATTTTCAAAGGTGGGTCCAACCCAAGATAAAAGGGGTCCATCTTAAACAAAAAAGTAAAATCACAATAATACTGAACTCCGAGGAAAATTTAAAACGGAAAGTCACTTATCAAATCCCAAAACTAAAAGATCAAACACCTCAAACGAATGGACTATAATTGTCATATTCCTGACTTCGTTCAGGCATATTCTCTTGTAGAAAATGGTGGACTAAACTAGGTTGAAAAGCTAGCTTAACCTCTCACTTGTATGACAGTCGCATAAAATTTCATTATATTGACCACGTTAGATAACAACACAAACAGACATAATAGGTAAACATGTCAAAAAAGGGTACAGCAGTCAGCTTTGTGTTATAATATTCAAAAGCTTGGATTGTCAAAAAATGGGGTATCAACCCTCTTAATCCACTTAATGTATGCCGATTTATAAACATATGATTTTCAAATATATCCGTCATAGATAATGCATAATCACATTTGGCTTACGTTGTTTGTTAATACTTTTGATTTACATTCTGACTTCTTACTTTGAACTGTAAACTACATTGTATATCAAATAATAAATCGGTTTTAAAAATGGACTGAGATAACCTAGTAACACGTAACCATTGTGGTGTTAATTTTATAACGTAATCACTAATATTATAATTGCGTCATGTTTTAAGCAAAGAACAATAAAATTATATGCATTTTTATCACAAGGACCAACGTCCAACTTGTAATACGTCAAAATGATATTTAATACCTGAGGATTGATTATGGCTTATTATTAACCCTTATTTACATAAAAATGAAATATTGTTCAGGTGTGTAAATTATAAATACGTTATTTGTATACTATTATACCTTTTATATATCTACAATTGAAATCTCCTTACATTGACGTCACTGTACAATTAAAATACAATTTGTATCGTGATACATGTAAATACAAACATATCGGTAATTAACTTGGCACAGAAATGGACTGATATTTGAATACCTGGAATATTAGACAGAACTTAGTTGCAGGATCTCTGTAGAACAAATGTAGAAGGTAAGTAATTATTATAAATTATTATAACTTTAGCTGTGTATTATGATGTACCTGTGTCACTTCGGAACAAATGTTTAGGACCCAAAAATATGATCGAATGTGTAGTTAGTGTGATATTTCTATTGTTTTTAAATATTTTATATAACATATAGATTCATAATATTTATAAAAAAATCCACTGTTTTGAAATATTACCGTGTTAAATGAAAATGGTTGTAATAAATCATTATATATTTATCTATATGTGCACATATGAACTGTTTAATAGTGCAATTTTTGTTTTGTGATGAATATTTTAAGCAGAAGAGGAATACTCTTTGAACTACTAGCTTTTCTATTAGATAATCATATTTAACTTCATTTCAGACATGCAAAAATCAGAGAATTGCACAGCTTGTCTAAGGGACAATGAGAAGATTCAGGCAGATTTATGGTGCTATGATTGTTCGGAAGCATTATGTGATCCATGCGGGAAAGTCCATAGAAAATTTGCAACTCCTCATAAAGTGAATGACATTCATAAAATTTCAATAATGGACAGGACTATTATAAAGATATGCCGTCGCCATGCTGGTCAAGAATTAAAAGCTTTCTGTAAATGTCATGGAAAAGTGTTGTGTCAGAAGTGTATATCTGACTTTCACAGTAAATGTAAAAATGTACAATCAATAGAAAAGGCTTCTGAGGAACTAAAGGATGGACTTGCTTTAAAAAATTTACAAGAAAGTTTGAAACGATTGAACATTAGCACAAAGGATACTGTGTTCAAAATATCAAATCGTTCTAAACAATTGCATCAGCAAAAGACCTCAATTCTCAATGAAATTTTGAACATTCGTGAGTTAGTTAATGGAAAGTTGGACCAAATAGAGAAAGGGGTATTATGCAGATTTAGCCAACAGAATCACAATATATCAGAAATTGAGACCAAGTTAAAAACATTACAAAGTGATTTAGATTCAAATATGGAAACAGCAGATCACCTTAATTACAGTACTAATCAAACACATATATTTCTAGTGTTGCACAACCTTAGGTCAAAACAGGATGCCAACGAAAACGACATTGCAAAAACAAATCAAGAACTGGAATCAATTCAACTTAACATGATACCAGCAAATTTTACAAGGAAATTGACAGATTTAATCTCATCGTTAGAAGGAACAGGATATACCGATCATTCCTTGCTAAACAAAACAAAATTAAATGTCCATGGCAAAATATCAACAGAATTTATATCAGCAACCAAAATACAGACGCTAACGCCAACTAAAGGTTTCATATTTGGTGCATGTTGCTTTACTGAAGACAATCGAATCGTTCTAACAGAATCAAAATGGGATTCAAAATACAAACTTAGCATTTTTGATATCAAATCTGGGAAAACTGAGCGAGTTTCCATATCACTTCCCGAGGAACCCAACCAGTTGTGTTCTTTTGAGAAATCGCGTGTTTTAGTCACGTGTAAGAACAAACTACCGATAGTTGTCGTTGATGTACAATCAATCACAACAGACAGGAAATATATTCGACCATGCATTGACACTCTGGTTGGAAAAGATACAGGTCAAAATATCGAGTGTTCATTTATATTTGGAAAAGGCTTCCAGATATGGGTGTGTATCGAGTGTTGTATCAAAGGAAAAGACTCAACATATATTTGTTCAATAAATTTTGAGGGTGAAATATTAAAATCAATTCCTTTGAAAACGGATATAAGTGATATGTGCATGAATTTTCGCTGCGATTCGTTCATCTGCACTCACAAGGACCGGAACGAAATTTCAGAGGTATCGGTTATTGGAGAACACGCGGTATATTACAAAAATAGCAATATAGGTAACAGTTGTCGTATTGCAAGCGACGCATCTGGTGGTGTATATGTTTGTGAGCCTATAACAAATAAGCTATGGAAACTGAGATCTGGCGAACGAAATACTGTGCTAACAGAAAAGGATGGAATAGCGAGTGTTTCTCATGTAAATTTCAACAACAGAACTAATGAGCTGGTGCTTACTAGTAATGGAGGGGAGTGTGTTTATGTTTACCATGTTCAAACCTGAATAGATAATAAACCATTAAAAACAGAAATATATATATATAGAACGTATAAATTTCCATTCAAACATTTCATAAGAATAATGTGTCGAGATTTGATTTTTAAAAATATTTTTCAATTCTATAATAGGTTTGAGAGCAGTGTCAGAACGATTTAACTATAAAATTCAGATTTGGTTGCAAACTTTGCACGAATCGTAACTTGCTTAATATGTGGTTAAACTTGTAATCTAGTTTAAAAATATAAAACTTACAACAACTTTGTTTGTTGTTGACCAAATGATGATGTTGCATGTGCAAAAAAGATTGGTAGCCAGTTTTCTTACGAAATATAGGGTGTAAAAGCACTTCAATATAAAAATAGTGGACTAATATACATTTATGCGAATAAAAAAAAACTTGAACCTCCACCAAAGAATACTCTATTGGATTTTATTTAATGAACTGTAACCTAGTATGTTTTATCTACAGCCATAAATTTGAGCTCTATATTTTATTTGGCTACCAAGTTGCATATGTACATGGACTTTTAAATGTCTTTTAAGTTAGATAGTTGAATGTTTGCATTAGTCCGATATGAAGTCACGAGTTACTAAACTGTGTTTCTCAACACATTATATATTTGTATTTTATAAATCCTACAAGCTGTGTGTGTTGATCATTTTTCAATAATGATAACATTTTTGGGTATTTCTCTGTAATGCGAATCCTCTCAATGCTCTTCGGAAGCTTCAAATAAACACATGTGATATTAACAAAAGTCAGACGTCTAAAATAGTTTAACAAAAGACCCGGAAACGCCGTGGTAAATTAAAAAGGGGAAGTCCACTGACAAAGTCAAACGCTATTAATCAACTAAACATGCGAAAAACAATATAGGTTAAAGTCGTTTGTTTAAATCTCATTAATCGATAAGGAAAACATAAGTTAAAAAAATAATAATAGATAACGAACAATAAGAAATAATCAAAGAGCTGATAGCTCTGAAGTGGAAGAAGGTGAATAAAAGGTAACTTGAATTACCATAAAAGCAGCCCCCACTTACCCAGGCTGCTTTGTTCCATTATCGTTAAAATGTATTTTTTTTCTTCAAACAAGAAAAGGTCATAAGTACATGGATTTCCCATCCGTACAATCATTTTCTATGTTCAGTTGACTATGAAAATTAGGTAAAATCTTTAATTTGGCAGTAATTAAGAAGATCATATCAAGAGGAACACATGTGTACTAAGTTTCAAGTTGATTGGATTTCAACTTCATCAAAAACTACCTCGACCATAAACTTTATAACCAGAAGCAGGACGGACGGACAGACTAGAAAACATATTGCCCATAAATGGAGCATAAAAATAGTAAGACTTGTTACATAACTTTTGAAAGTTTCCATATTGGTTTTTACTGCACAACAACAATTTTAAAGGTTACAATTTTTAGCGACGTATTTTGCAAGATCTGGATTGTCTAGAAAAAGTGTCATATTTGTATGATGAACTTACATGCCTTTTCCTTAAGTCTGTTTGCATGATTCTAGTTATATATTAAATCGGTAGAAAAAATATACATGAAGCTAGCAGACCAGGGTTTATTTTCCAGATTAAGAATATTAGATGCTTGTTGAAATTTCCAATTTTGAATTATGCACAAAGATGGACCTTTAACAAGTTGGGAACAACACTCCAAATGAGGGTAACCTAACTGGAAGATCATCACAACCCACTGAAAAAAATGAGCACAAAAAAAGTCATTTATATTCATATTATTTGATGAAACTTTTCCCCAAGAACTATGCATCTATTAAGTACTGAATGGTCAAAACATCATGTTTTTTTATCGACATAAATTTTGTCGTTAATGTAACCAAATGATGTAGAAATTGTGTTTTTTCATCAAATTTCCATCAAATTGTAATGTTTATAGTTCCCTTATTGCCTCTCTATTTGAATTAAATAAAATAATAAGAAGAATCTGTTTCTTGTTTTGTTTTATTTTGTTTTTGACAAATGATTGTTCACTGCTTGCAAATGAATCATTATATTTATATATCTTATCTGTATATATTTTTGTTCGTGTTTCCATCTCCTTATCATTTGTAAATGTATAGACAAATAAGAAAGAAATAAGCTCCACATGTATATTTGCAACATCGTAAATTAATTAAAAAAATAACATACACTAACACTAGTACTGCATGGATTTTAAGCATTATGAAAGTCATATTTGTAGAAAGCTTAAAAAGACTTAAAAACAGTGTACAATGTCTTGCTATTTACTAACATTTACAAATTTAAATTTCAAAATTTTACTAGGATCCAACTACTAGACCTTTTATTAGTCTAGTTGCACATATTGTATGTTAAATCAAATCAGATGTAAACAAATTTATTATATAAACTTCAATTTAATCCTTGAAAGGAGGTCTAGTTTGCTAAAATAATTTACAAATTTTAATTTTTTTATTTGTCCAAAATCATTTAAATTCATTTAATCAACATCCTTTTATGATTAATGATTAAAATATTAATCATTTTTAGTCTTTTTGCAATTTACAATTTTAAAAGCAAAATAACTGAAAACAGGATAAAACAAAGGGAAGTAACAAAAAAGTATTTCAATATTCCCAATACACATCGTTTTGATAACACAACGGCAGTTAGCCGGAGGTAAACATCGTTGATTACCAGTATGTTTGACACCCAAGTTGTCAAGTGAAGCCATATAATTATACATCTTCTTTGATGTTCAGGTAAAATTTAACACAGGTGTCAATTACACCCGTACAGTAGTAAATGTTCAAATATGGAGTCTGAAAAATTTCATACACGGGAGTTTTTGCTCCTAAACGGGAGGTTCACTTGTATGTTACGAAGGGCATCTAATTCACATGACAAAAGAAAACCATGAATAAAGACAACACTTTATATATCCTTTTTATTTATATAAAAACAAAATCTTCTTGTCTGCAGGATTGAAAATTCGTAACTTCAAGGGCGAACTTGTAAACAGGGCGAGTTGTCCCGATACCAAATTCACGCATGCGTAATACAAATATCTACAGTTAAAACATCCTGTTACAAGTAAACAAATAACGTTCATGTGGATGAGATGAAATCTAGTAATTTACATTAATAAAAGGGTCATATTTACGATTGTGATTGTTTTACAATCATAATTTACAAATTAAATGATTCAGATGCCTAATCATGTGTAAAAATCGGTGTCAGGAATCTAAGTTGTTTTGAAATTGTAATACACAGAAACGAATGCGGCATACAGAGACTCAATGCCAAGGGTCGGCCCCTTAAGTCTTCAGAAGACTTGACGTCTTCTTCCACTAAAAAATCGTTTCTTTTATCGAGAATAAAAAGTAAAATCACAAAAACTATGAACTCCGATGAAAATTTAAAACGGAAAGTCCCGTAAAATTGGCAAAATTAAAAACACAATCACATTAAACGAATGGATTACAACTATCATATTCCTAACTCAGACAGGCATTTCATTTTGTAAAAAAACCTGGTGGATTTAACCTAGTTATATACCTAGTTAAACCTCACACGTGTATAACAGTCGCATAACGTTCTATTATATTGACAATGGAGTTTGAAAAAACAATCCAGACACAATAGGTAAAAATAACAAAATAGTGGTCCAACAGTCAGCATTGTGTTATCAGCGTTATCACTATAAAAACAAAGCAATATGTATCAAAGATATACAAAATGGCATATAGACAAAGCACATAAGCAAAAATGAAAGACAAGAATACAAAAATTTACTGTAACACAACAACACAATGACGGGGTGTACAAGTATGTAGCCACGTCAAATGAACACCAAAAATAGACTAAACAGTAAAATCAATATTCAAAAAGATAAATGAAAGAATATATTTTTGGTGTAGATATAAAATTTGAAACCTGGTATCTATGATGAGTTTATTTACACGTTATGAAGTTGACAAACAAGGTAAGTACTCAGAATCTATTCTTCAAAACTATCATGTACCAATTGTGACGTAGGTACGAAATATTTAATAACAAGGTCTTGGATCCTTCCAATTATCTTCTGTTTTTAACATTACCCTGGTTCATCAAAATTCTGCTCAGACATTGGTGACGTTTTACAAATAGTTATCAAAAGGATTGTGCCTGATGTTCATATGATGAAATCATAATCTTTCAGTCAGTTTAATTGAAGTCTGGAGCTGGCATGTCAGTTAACTGCTAGTAGTCTGTTGTTATTTATGTATTATTGTCATTTTGTTTATTTTCTTTGGTTACATCTTCTGACATCAGACTCGGACTTCTCTTGAACTGAATTTTAATGTGCGTATTGTTATGCTTTTACTTTTCTACACTGGTTAGAGGTATAGGGGGAGGGTTGAGATCTCACAAACATGTTTAACCCCGCCGCATTTTTGCGCCTGTCCCAAGTCAGGAGCCTCTGGCCTTTGTTAGTCTTGTATTATTTAAATTTTAGTTTCTTGTGTACAATTTGGAAATTAGTATGGCGTTCATTATCACTGAACTAGTATATATTTGTTATGGGGCAAGCTGAAGGACGCCTCCGGGTGCGGGAATTTCTCGCTTCATTGAAGACCTGTTGGTGACCTTCTGCTGTTGTGTTTTTTTATTTTGGTCGGGTTGTTGTCTCTTTGACACATTCCCCATTTCCATTCTCAATTTTATTATCAAAGGTTCCAGAATTATAATTTTATACGCCAGACGCGCGTTTCGTCTACATAAGACTCATCAGTGACGCTCAGATCAAAACAGTTAAAAAGCCAAACAAATACAAAGTTGAAGAGCATTGAGGACCCAAAATTCCAAAAAGTTGTACCAATTACGGCTAAGGTAATCTACTCCCGGGGGTAAAAAAATCCTTAGTTTTTCGAAAAATTCTAAGTTTTGTAAACAGAAAATTTATAAAAAATAGGACCATATAATTGATATTCATGTCAACATCGAAGTGCTGAATACTGGGCTGGTGATACTCTCAAAGTCAGAGCAGCATCTGCAATCTCTTGAACACCGAATAAATTGGAAAATATGTATCCTATATGCAGTTGAAGTTAAATTGTATATTACTACTAAGTTGTGGAAAATTGTCATGGTAACATACATAATGGGCGAAAGTATGTCGACATGTAATCGGATGTAGAAAGTAAAAGATGATAATTTTAAACAGAGTATCAGAGGACTAACACAAACCTCAAATTCACCAAATTACAAAAGCTAAGCTAAGATATATCAAAAGACTGACGTTTTGTTTTGCTTGGAACAGTCTCATGTTGATTTTTTCGAAAAACTTCGGATTTTTTTATCCCAGACATACATAACCTTAGACGTATTTGGCACAACGTTTTGGAATTTTGGATCCTCAATGCTCTTCAACTTGTACTTGCTTGGTTTTATAAATATTTTGAAATTAGCGTCACTGATGAGTTTTATGTAGACGAAACACGCGTCTGGCGTTCTAAATTATAATCCTGGTTTCATTGATTGCTGTTTTAGGGAGGGTTAAACTATAGCTTTTACAGAATATCCAATCTCCTTTACTCGTGAAGTGGGCAAAATGAAATAAAATACATTTTAATTCGATATCATTTAATCATGTCAAAATGAGCATCTCATGCATTCCAAGTTGTCCCGTTTTTTTTTTAATATACAGTATTCTGATCTAGTCATATGTTGAGGAATGAATTATGAAAATGAGTACAAGTAAATCCGACAAAACGGAAATCTTTACACTAAACTGATTATAATACCCGAGGCAGTTACCACTCATCTTTAGTTATCTTATTTTTGTAATGCTTAAGATTTGTTGTTGATGTCAGGTCTGATACCACGAACACTTTAATCTAAAATTTGCAAAGGGCACCGTGGAACATGTATCAGTAAAATACAAAATTTTCTTTAATGTTATTTTTTAGTCTTCTAGATAAGCTTTGGTCAAATTTCATAAAAATCCATGAAGGTTTGACCAAAAAATCATGCTACACTTTATTACATCTGTCATCCAGACCTCTACCATGCAGCCACTCCCTGTTCAATAAGGTTTGAAAACTTACAACACACATTGTTACGAGGAAACATATGTCAAACTTTCTTGGTTTCTTTTAAAAAGATGATTTCATATTTGGCCTACAGGTTCATAATGTTGAGAAGTAGGGGGTAAGCAATTTTTACATGTACCATACATCTACTTTCTGTTTGCTGAGCATTTCAACCCTCATTTTAATACTAGTACCTACTTTTTTAAATCATTGTATTGATTCAGATTTTAAATAAAAAGAATTGTTAACACCCCATAAAGGCAAATATTTCTCAACTGTAAGAGAAAAGATTGGATAGTAAATCCCACATCATGGATGCAGGTTTTGAACTTTTATTATTGTGATTTCACATGAATAAGGTTGAAATCAAATTTATGTATACACAAACAACTCTAGGGATATAGGTTTTGTTCACTGTTAGGTCATACTGTGAACAATAATAGATAACCTCCTACATCATTGGGTCTCTGCTAGAACTGTCTCACTGGCAATCATCCAACCTCTTATTTTTATATATAAATACCATAGCTGCTAGCCGTATCAATTATAGACAAATAAATCAAGCTTTAAACAATTGCCATCTAAAATTTCTAAGATAGTCAAACTTACCTAATTTCCAGACTAAGTCAATTTTTTTTCATTCAAAACAAAAAATGTCTGATTTTCTTAAAATTTTAATAAAGAATAAAATGATTGAAGCAATATGATAATAAGCAATCAGATACATAATGTAAATACATTGTCACAGATAGTTAAGAAGATTCAAACATGATTGTTTTATAGAAAAAAAATGGAGAATTTTAGAGACCAATGTCAGTTATAGGAATATCCATTTAAAACAATTCCTCAAATTTTATTGATAAATAATATATTTATTATGAAAATTATCAGTGCAATTTACTTTCCAAAAGGGTACACACAATTTACATGATAAAGAATGGTATACAAAATATCACAGATTTTTATATATAGATAACAGCATAGTATAAATTGTAAATATAAATAGACAATGATGTTAAGATAAAACAACAACACAAACATGTAAATATATCACATCTATGTAAACAAAACACAAAAATATAAGATTTCTAAATTTAAACAAACAAACTGATTTAAAATGCATATTTCTAAAATATTGTAAATTTTGATAATATTGAGCTCTATCTTAAAAGCAAACCCTGTATCATACAACATTATAAAATATATCACATACAAGCTTTAATACTGATGGTTAGCAAAAAGATATGGAATAATAAAAGCAGATATTATAAAATCAAATAAGTTATTCAACACACAAAATTTTAATCATATTTTATAGAGCATTCAGAATAAATTGGGATTTTTTTTCAGAATTCAAACTGAAGTAATATTTTCAATATAAAAAAGAAAAAGAAATTATACATCAATAGATATAAGGTTGTAATATCAATATTAAAATACTGATAGCGTTAACAAAACAGCAATTGTCATGAAACATCTAACATTTATTTCTTCAGAAACATAACAATTATTTCACATACTGATGTCAATTTTATTTAAAATCTATTCGTCTGGGCTTCATATTAATACATCTTGATTGATCATTTGTCTCTATTTCCAGATTGAAAAATATTAAATTTTAGGTTTTGCACTTTATTCACTAATATGTTAGAAATTAGTACTAGTTTAATGCCATTTGTGATTACTGTTTCAATATGAAAACCATGGTGCATTGTTGAAGTTTGACTTGTGAAAAAACAAAAAACTATTATTTGTATGTAAAAACAAACAGGTCTCTGTAGTTTGAAGTTGTATTGAGTAAATCTCAAATTAAACTTGTTCGAGGTTAGACAGAACCTAGTCTTTAACTGATATTTATATAACTTACACTTATAACATTTCCATATTTGAACATAAATAATATCTTATCACAACACGAAGTCCATTCACTTGGTGTAGACAAATTCTTTTGTATCATAACTTTTCAATGAAAATCTACATAACCCAATATATACCATGTAAAACATTTATCACAAAATTATATCAATCATACATTGTATGTATCTCTCAAAAACACATAAATATCTTATATAATTAAATAAATAATTGAGCAAATCATAGAAATAAATTTGTATTTATAAATACAAGGATATATAACTATTGTGCATTTCTGTATAAAGACTGAACTATAGTGATTCAATCATAAATTTTCAATAGAAGTGAACTTTTAGGAAGAAAACAACTAAGAATAGGCATTATGTTTCAAAAGGGCAGTAAAGGATAAAAAGCTATTAAAGTCACTCAAATAGCATTGATTTTTTTATCACTTATAGCTACATTTATGTTTATATTGTCATCTGCCACTTTCTTCACATATATATAAGTTACTTCATATAATGAAATTGAATACAAAAAGGACAACAGATTGCAGATGTTGGAAGTTTGCACAGAAACTCACAACATGTACAATTCCATTGTTATTTTGAGCACTAATTTAACACTTTGTCTACTTATGAACTCATTTTGCAAATAATTTTACATACACCTAAGTTAACATTCAAAATTAGAAAAAAAAGATATACCGATAGTCTTAAGCAAAATAACTTGCACCAAATGATTTATTGGATTTGATTAGGAAAAATATAAAGAAAGGAAAGTTTGCAACTCTTTTTGAAGCTTTGAGAAAATATATAATCAATGTTAGATTAAAAAAACATCAATAACTTCAAATTTCATTTCATCAGATATCAAAAATACAATATAAATGTAAGATGCCATGTAAATTAAGAAAAATATCTATTAAGATGTCTAATACTGATAGGAAAACCATGGCAGAACATTGCTATTTAAATGGCAGCCAAAACAGATGATATGGCAGTGGTAGCACATTATTACTTTTTGGTGGCAGCAGCCACTTCCTCGTTGTGTTGTATAATGTTCAGTGGTGTGGCAGGTTTCCATACATCTAAATTTTTCACCACATTGATTTCATTTTCTTTCTGTTTTCTTTTCTCTACTTCTCTAAATGTGTCTCTATATAAAAAATGAAACAAGTTACTTTCTGATTACAAATACTTTTATTTTGCAATTTTTATGTACTGGTGTATGTTTTTAGTTTTTTCCTGACTTTATTCTTAATAAAAAATACATAAGAAATGGTTATTAAAATTTCATTTTGAAAGAGATATATAAAAAATCTAAATTACGTTTATACACAGATTTGTTAATTATCCAAACAACTTATAACATGATAAAACAGTCATTTCATCATGAGACAAACAGATAAGTAATTATATATTGAATACATTAATACAATAAAATCTTTGTAAAAATTCTTTAATTGATATTTGCAATGTCAATATTTTATTTTCAAGCTCAAGCTGATGCAAATAGCATAATAAAAATACTACAAAGACACTGTGGTTCTGTTATTTGTTTAATGGACAAAGCATCATCTTAAACAACTGTAAACAGCATTATAAAGCAACATTAAATTCACCAGAAAAGATACCATGAACATAACGTGTCGCTCACCTTGGTCTATGTGCATATTAAACAACGGACACAGATAAATTCATGACAAAATTGTGTTTTGGTGATGTGTTTGTAGATCTTACTTTACTGAACATTCTTGTTGCTACAATTATCTCTATCTATAATGAACTTGGCCCAGTAATAAGAGTGGAAAAAAATTCTAAAATTTACAAAAATTGTTAAAAATTTACAAAAAATGTTAAAAATTGACTATAAAGGGCAATAACTCCTTAGTGGAGACAACTGACAATTTTGGTCATGTTGACTTATTTGTAGATCTTATTTTTCTGAAAATTATTGCTGTTTACAGTTTATCTCTTTCTGCAATAATATTCAAGATAATAATCAAAATCTGCAAAATTTCCTTAAAATTACCAATACGGGGGCAGCAACCCAACAATGGGTTGTCCGATTTGTCCGAAAATTTCAGGGCAGATAGATCTTGACTCGTGACCTATCAACACTTTTACCCCTGTCAGATTGGCTCTAAATGCTTTGGTTACAGAGCTATAAGCCAAAATCTACATTTTACCCCTATGTTCTATTTTTAGACATGGCAGCCATCTTGGTTGGTTGACCAGGTCATCCGACACATTTTTATAACTAGATATCCCAATGATGATTGAGTTAAATTTGGCCCAGTTGTTTCAGAGAAGATTTTTGTAAAAGTTTACAGACGCCGGACAATGGACGCCAAGTGATGAGAAAAGCTCACTTGACCTTTCAGGTCAGGTGAGCTAAAAAGGGGCAGATAACTCAATTTTCATTAATTTTTTTTGGATTTTTTAAAAATAATTGGGCAGTAATCCTGTAATGTAGAGATATGTTAAGGGGGCTCGCGGGTCTAAATAATTTTTTTAATTTAATATAGGATTTCTCTATAGTTTATCTTATACTTCATAGAAAAATGAAATAAAAAAATGGGGTCACCGTTCATTTACGCTCACAATCTGCTTTCGAAAGAAGCATACACTTTTGTTAATGTCCTTTTTTTCTGTTAAACTAATAGGAGAAATAGCGGTAATATCGAAATAAAAAAAGAACTGAATTACAGAAATCGCTTAAATTTTATAATTATTTAGTTTATGTACAGCTTATTCGAAAATAACAATAAAACATATAGGTCACAGATAAGTTAAAAAAGATATTTCAATTTTAATGCCGAAAAATGGCATTTTTGCACCAAAGGGAGATAATTTGGAGCTTGTTCACTGATATCTACAATTTAAAAGTCACATGGAGCCAACACAAATTGATATTTTGGAATGATTTTTGTACCATATGATAAAGTTACAACTACTAAAGGTACTACATAAATTTTGTAATGAAAAATTAAAGTTGATTTTTTTTTCTGAAATTCTTATACCCGCGAGCCTTCTTAACTAAATCATTCTGACAGGTAATAAAGAACCAAGTATGAAATGAAAAATAATTTGAATAAGTCAGACTAAACTGTTAAATAAAAGCTTTTTTCAGTGCTTTCTAACTTGATTCAAACTAAAAGTATGACTATTACATGTACATGTATCATTTATGGTTCATTTAATTTGAACTATTGCAATATAAATTAATTCTTATGTTTGCATTTGACTACAATATGATTAACTAATCATGGGCTTTGCTAATTTTTGAAGGCTGTATGGTGACCTATAGGTGTTAATTTCTGTGTCCTTTTGGTCTCTTGTGGAGAGTTGTTTCATTGGCAATCATACCACATCTTCTTTTTTTATAGTTTCATTTAGTACATAATTGATGATTCAGTTAAAATTACTGTTGGTGCTTAGATAACGAAGAATAATTGTTATTTCAAGCCAACATAATGCTCTGCACTATCATACCACATCCTAAAAAACTATTATAATTTTTGAGTTCTTTGCCTCAAAACAATCACCATTAATTGAAATGTGTCTGTAAATCACAATTTATATACCCTAAACTTCTACAAACCATGTAGTTGTTGATCATGCTAGAATAATACACAGAAGAACCAAGTGTTTTCAAACAGAAATAAGAAGTTAATTAGTAAAAAGTATGCTGAATTATATATGTGTTACATTCAGAAAGATTTTAGGTTCTGATTTTCAAAAATGAGCATAGCAAAGTAAGAAAATGCAGTATTCCAACTGCAACCAGGTTTAAAAACCCTATATATATATAGTGGCTTCAGAAAATAGACAGTTAATATAAATAAATTGTATATCAAAAGAGCATGCAATAAAGAGTAACAATACAAAAATAAAACAAAGGATAACATGTGAAAGAGGAAATGTGCATGCTAAAAGATTATACTACAAATTCATGCTAATAAGAAAGATATGGTACCTTTTGACGGATGGTAAAGGCTGGAGGGGTACGAATGTATCTACTTGTTTTTTGCCAAAATTAGCACTGCAACAAACACACAACACATGGTAAGCAATATAATACACACATACACAAGGTTAAATTGGGAATGGTTTTGTTGTTTGGTATACCAGGAAATTATAATTTTTAACAAAATATAGTCCCATCATTAATTTTGTAAAGTGATAAAATGAATGATTAATACATATTTATGAAAGTAACAATCCTTTTGAAATGGTTCCCACTTAATAAAAAGAATCACAGAATATCTATTCTGATACAGAACCCAGTCACAGCCCATATATATCTTATCTTTAATTAATTTAACAATTCAGATGTCAATAAATTCCTGGCATACCAAAAGGAGACTGAAATACAACTGGCAGGACTGGTATTAATATGTTTATAACATTCAACACAAGGATAAAACACATATATAAGTATCTTCTACAAAGGGATTAGTGTTAGGAAGTCTCTTACACTATTTATAATTAAAACGTTTTTGTTTTAAAATATGATTAATGAAACATTATCAATTATCGTAAACCTTTTAAGTTTATTAATTTTTACTACTGTGAAACAATCATTTGATGGGACGTTTAAATATCTTCAGACGCAAAACAGAGATTGCAAACACTAGTTATTTTTCAAAGAATGAAAGAATAAATAATTAATCATAGTGCAACCTGAATTGCCATAATATACATGATATAATACATATGTTATGAATATATTTTTTTCCAGCCAGCCTTATACGTTTACCAAGCACTGTCATTTAAAAACATTATTATACTGTATAGCTACATTTGATTTGATATAAAACATTAAGTTTTACAATTTTTAAAGATGTTATAAATGCATGTAAGATTGGTTTTGTTATTATAGCTAGCCTATCATTCGATTTATTAATTAATATCTATTAACTTCTTTTTAACTAAAATCTAATATATAATATAAAGTAAGGTCAATTATCAGTAATAAATCTAAAATGAATAGATCTTAATTCTAAAAGAAAGAAAAGACAAAAAAACATATCTATACAATAGAATTTTTAAATGAAGTAACCATATCTCCAAAAATATTCCAAAGACTAACTATATTATTTATAAATGATTCCCTTTCCTATAAATGTAGTTCTCTACAGGAACTTACTAGTCATAGACGTGAACAAAAGATGGCCATGGTTTTTTCCACCTATATATACTACAAAGTCAATGATAGAGGATTTTATATTCTATTTATAGTGTTGGCTTACATTTGTATATCAATAGCTAGATTAGGTATGTTTCTTATATTATTTTCCAGACAAATTCCTTCTATAGAAAATGGAAAGTTGATGTATGATAATTGATTCTTATACATGTATATAAAACAAATGTACTTTTTACATGCTTAATTCTTTACAAAATAAATAATTGGGGCACAGACTGTGCCTAACCTTACATATACTATTTCAAAAGTCATTACTCAAGAAAGGTTAAAAAGGTGCCACCAAAAATCAAACATTTGGTTGAGGTAAACTTTTGTTAAGATTTCAGGACTAACATAATGATTAACAGACTGACAAGGATAATCCATGAACCCTCTCCCCTGGTGGAGTGAGCAAAACAATGTTTCTTGTGATATACTTTTTTTTTCAGTGGGTGAAGCTATAAATTCATTACTTTTTCTATTAAATGGCCACAAAAATCAAACCCTTTAAAATATGGGTACTATATATACAATGTAGCAAAAATGGGAAATCTAGTGACAAAATATTACCTCCCCTGTAAACACAGAAATTTTACTCTTTTCTCTGTGTGTCTCTTTTTAGCAGGGATGCTATTAATAATAAATTCACATGAAAATGTTCTGGTAAAAAGTTACAATAAAATAAGATTTAAATAAAACTAAACATGACTGTAATTATGTTACCATTTCCCTCCTAGAATAACATAATAAAGAGGAATTCAACAAACAATCTCAATTAGTGTTAAAGAAAGTGGTTTAAAATGTTGATATGCCAATAAATTCTTGGACCAAAATTCAATTAAGTTTTCTAATGCATTTGGGTGTATTAAAAATATTCATCTTTTATTTAAGAACCTGCACAGATTTGACTTTTTTAATCTATTATACACGGGAAAAGACAACATTCAACAAATAATTTCTTTAAAATGTACGATTGTTGATCAGAAATAACTTTTGATCAATTTTGTCACCAGCTTTGTTTTATTATTAATTTTCTTGACTTCATCATAAGAGAGATTTTTTTATTATTCTCCTTCATCTATTTAGCCTCTGGTAATATATATTGTAAGAGTTTATAGAGATTTAAAAATTGAAACAATAAAGTCAATAATGCTATGAATGTATATATAGCCAAAAAATTTTAAACTAAAATATTCTCCATAAAACTGAATTATCTTTTGGTCAAAAGAAATAATTCCTATGATTAAATGAACCAATTTTAAGTGAGGTCACCAATTGCTTATTTTATTGCTCATAATATTGTGAAATCATTAGACATTTTTAACATTGTGATTCTGTTAAAAAAGGAAAGTAAATCCTCTTCTTCAAAAGGACAAGATCTTGGATGACTATTGTTACAACACACAGACACAAACAAATGTATGTTAATTCACAGAATGTAACTACCTGACAGTGCTACAAAAATAAAATTTATAGAATCATAGTTATCTTATTACACCTCAATTTTGTTTAAATATATTTTTTACAGATTTATTAAATGTCCACATTGAAAACTTCTTCTTACCACTTAACATTGACTTAGTTATACTTGTACAACAAAGATATCAAATATATTAATAAATAATTACCCGAACTGAGGCAGTGGAAGGGAAGATCCGACTCGATGAAAGCCTGAACTATATTCTGGAGCCTGATAATTCTTGTCCCCTTCAGAGGCATAGGGTAGACCATTCCTCTTATCTATGGTTACTTCTGTAAATAAAAAAACAAACACATGATTTTTTATTTTTCAGGAAGAAGATGGTATTTATCTGACATAGTTTTGTTTAAAACTTTATAAGTACAATATAGTGAGGGAATGTACAGACAAATTTATCCCTTAAGTTTTAATGGCAATCAACTTTTTTTTCAAAGCACCTACAAGCATTTTCATACAAAATTAGAAACATAACATTTTTTTTTTTTTTATAAAATCAAGTCAATATACTAAATTTCGACATAGCAATTGTTGTGATATTAAAATAGAGAATGGAAATGGGGAATGTGTCAAAGAGACAACCCGACCATAGAGCAGACAACAGCAGACGGTCACCAACTATTTCATTTAGAACCTGACATCAAAATATAAAAAGGAATGACCTTTTATAGTGCAATATTATTGGTGTAAGTAATTTTTAAGCATAATTTACTTTGAGTCCAGATTAATTATTGAACAACATTACCATTATCAAATGTCAAACAAACTTAATTTTAACTTAATCTGCATTATCTTATAGTATTACCCCTTCTGCCTCTACCATATAACATTCTATGTGTGATTTCATCAGAGGAAGTATCTGTGGCTCTATGAACACCATTAAATGTACATTTCATCCCTTTACTGGACAGTCCAGGGTCTAATAGCCACTCATTATCCGACCTCCTGTAAGTAACTGAAAAACACGGAAACAATTATTCATTATATCTACAGAAAACAGCAAACATCATCAGATACATATTTGTTTTAAACCAGAGTGATTTAAAGCTTTGTATGTTAGTGAAAACTATCTGTTTACCTTTAAGTCTTTTTGTTTATTGTGTTTTTATGTTGGTCTCTCCTTGATGTGTACTCTCATACCTTTTATTCTAGCTGCGGAACCATAGCTCTTATGTCCTTCTGATATTCTTTACAATTTTCACACCACCAAGGAAGATTTTTTCTATTTCAAATCATTCAGAATTCCTCTTCTATTTGATTACCTCATGACAATTATTGGCACAGATAATGGTAGTTGGATGTAGTCCTCATTCCTTTTTTTTATTATTGTTTTAAGTTTTATCAGGACAATTACACAATTATAAGTAAATACCATTCATTGCAGATTATCATTTATAAGTGGTTTTATAAATCATACATATAATATATCAGATAACAATAGGCTTCAAAAATCAAAACAGACACTATACATTGTATATACATGTACAAGGCTACATATTGAAGACATTACTTTGAACTATAATAGTTTACTTTTATAAATAGTATTTTGGATGGAGAATTGTCTCATTGGCACTCATACCACATCTTCTTACATGTATATCTACATATTGTATTGTACATGTATATACTTCTTCAAAGCCGAGTTCTTACACTAACACTTAGATATATATATATGGCCTTAAGAATACAAGTTCAAAATGACCAATGAGTACTTACATGGGTATGGTCTCATAGCTTTCCAGTTCTCAGGGAAGATCTCTGCTGCTGGGTACTTTGGGTTCTGAGGATGATCTATATATTTCAGTTTGGAAGACCAATCTGGACCAGCTCTGTTCATGATTAATAAAATGTGACTCATAAAATTATTTCATATTGATAACCAAGAATTGTTGAGGAGCAGACAACATACAATTATTTGTAAATGCTGCATGTAGTGTACAAAATGTATATAGGAGTTCTGTATTCAAATTTAACGGACTTCAACAAATGACAAGTATCAATTCGTTTATTGAATACTAATTCATAAAATACAAAGTAGAACACAACAGTATCTGTCTTCATAGCCATCAGGTTTTATGCTATGCATAACTCAAACTGTTTTTAATCAAAATAGTTCATGAACAAATTTGTATATACTATAGGTTTGTTTCTGACAATAAAACTGGATTTTAATCAAATAATAAAGTAAATGTTATCCGATGAAATTCAATGTACAATGCAGGGTTAACCATCTACATGCACATGTACAAATGTAACAAAAACGGAATGACATTATATGAAGATGTTTTTGTGTGTGTGTGTTGCAATGTCGTTTATTTTTAGTTGCACTTCAGTGTTTTCCTCTTATAGTTGATGTGTTTCCATCAGTTTTACTTTGTAACTGAAATTTGTTTTCTCTCAATCGATTTATGACTGTTGAACAGCGCCATACTTCCTCGTTTTCATTTGAAAAAAAACAAAAAACTGCCAAGGACAAAATGTGTCTGAAATAAATAAGATGGTACAAGATATGACTTACTCTGAATATTGAACCTGCACGTTCTGGTTATGTGGTGTCCATTCATCATAGAAACCATACCCGTGTGGTATATATCGTCTACCTCTGGGTTTGTAGGGGCCATAATCAGTACAAATATTCTGTAGCTGTGGGTAGTGTCGCTTTTCACGTTCTGAAATTAAAAATAAATCATCATGTTCAAGATCTTCTCTATAGTTAATGGTGATCATTTAACTGCACATGCATTGTATATTTATAAACACAGCCTCATGTACATGTATTTCTAAAAAAGCTACTGCTCTATAATTACTAACCAAAATAAACAGACTGTAATCCTGATAGGACTGTTTTAACGTTTTATACATGGTGTACATGAATGATGTATACATGTGTAAATAGGTTTATTCTAAACCTGTTGGGCGACATAAATGTTCTGCACATATCAAAATGACCTTAAGAGCTATATATTCGCAGCTACATTTGTACTTCTACATTTTAACACTGTATAGTTTGTCCCCCTTTTTTTCAAAATCATGGATCTGCATCTCCTAAAGGCTATTATGTCTGCAAAAAGCTTAATGGAGCTGGTGTCACGTTTTTGTTTTGTTTACCATGTCCACTCTAATTGAAGTTTGTTTGTTTATTATCTTTTTACCTGGAGATATTTCAGCTGGATCAGCTGATTAATTAATATTAATTTTACCTTTCTTTCCCGGTCTTCCAATTTCTGTTGTTACGTGCAACATTTTGTATCTTTTTTACTTTAACGTTTGAACCTAAATATTGACTCTCGTTACATATTGATTTTACTTATAATTAATTCGTGGTCTTTTGTAAACATGTAAACAAAAGTTTAAACACCGCCATGTGCCGGAAAGGAAGCCGTGACCTTGGTGATTTACACGCATGAACAGGTACTTTCTCTCACGACATCTGACGGACGTTTCACTCTTAATTGATTTCAGGAAAAGTAACTCTAAATAAAAAAACTGAAAAAAATAGGTTTTTATCTATAATATTAGTCGAAGGTTTTATTAACAAAATATTTTTGAAATAAGCAGGAAATCGATTTTTAAAAAAAGCTTTCAATATATAAATTCGTTAACAGCCCGAATAAATGAAAAAGAAGATGTGGTGTGATGTATATTTATGAATTAATAGAAAACTGCTCTATAAATATAAATAACAATAAATAAGCTTTATTTAGAGTCGGCATGGTATATAACATAGACAAGCATAAGCTTTAATGAGCTTTGAACCGACATCTCTATCAGCAGGACACAGACTGGCTGTGATTTGTTTTTTCTTTAACTAAATTATTTTAAAGTTTATGTTTATATGCTACCGTAATATAGAAAAAAAATACCAGCCCAAGGTTTAATCAGAACCATATAAAACTGGTCCCTGATTTCATACGCTAGTTGTAATAGAAACTATGCAGATTTTACAGTAAGAACGACTGCACAAGTTACATTTAGGCAAGGGCGGTTTTAGCTACAGAAAACAAAAATCTCCCCCATTTATGACAATTTAGAAACAAAAAAAATTATAACATGGGAAAACTTGAATACTCGAAATTTTCTAATTTAATATAAAAACGACATACGAATTGATTTACAATTATTGAACAAAACCCACAGCTTTAAATGCGTTACCCGTTTGACGTTTTTTTAACGCCATTTGAAAATGTTCACTGTTCAAAGTCAACGAGCAACGCTGATTGATTGATTATACCTGATTTAGTGAGAAAAAATCTTCGCCAGATACAATCTCTTCCAGAAAGAACTGCTAACTCTGCAGTATTACTACTGTTAGGAGCACTACCAATAGAAGCAGAAATTCATAAAAGAGTTTTGTCTCTCCTACTTGCACTACTTACATGTGAAAATGAAAAAATACATCAGCTTATGGAAAGACAAATAACAACAAACTTTGATAACAAACATAGCTTCTTTTCTAGAGTTATGGATATATTAGATCTGTATGAACTCCCAACTATCATACAACTTAAAAGCAATGTTCCAAAGAAAGAACAATGGAAAAGAACTATCAAACTGAAAGTAGACACATTTTGGAAGGACAAGACCTTAATACAATCTGAAGGAAAAACAAGCTTAAAATTCATGAATATGGAAAACTCTGAGATCAATAAATATCACCAAGTTTGGAAAATAAAGCATTTGCCTGGTTTTGAACTTAGAAAAGCAATAATCAAGACTAGAATGATAACTGGAACATACATACTTCAGGCAGATCAACATAAATTCACTCCGTATACAGTAGATCCAACTTGCCAATTATGTCAAACCGCCAATGAAGACATAACTCATTTCATGACAACATGTCCAATACTCAGTACTACGAGAGAAAAATATTTCCTTGATATAAGAAAATATATCACTGATAAAATCACTCCAGCAAAATGGAACTGCACCTTCGTGAACAAAACAGCAATAGTTCAATTGCTAATAGACTGTTCAAAATACAAGGAGTTGTTTGATAGCTGTGAAAAATTCATGGAAAATATTGAAAACAAAACTAGAAACATGTTATTTCAAATGCATATAGAGAGACTGAAAATTTTAGACAACAAATAGAATCACATAATATGCATATATATATATATATAGTTATCTAAAGATACATATATAATAAAGTGGAAGAATTGACAACCAAATGAGAATAATGATTATCATAAGTGACATATATAATACCAACACAGAGTCTGTCATTTAATAATTGTAAGAATCTAAAATATTTAAAAAATCACTATCCCCAACAGCCTTATACAATTTATTATACAGTGCTTAGCATTAATATAACCTTTTTAAATCTTTTGTTAGGGGCAAAACAAGTTTTTTATAACTTTTTAAAAGATTTTTAATATACATTGATCATGAAGTACATAACATTCCACTAAGAAAAACTGCCTTTTTAGATTTTATTGAATTCTTACATCTTAGATATAGGAAGATGTGGTGTGAGTGCCAATGAGACAACTCTCCATCCAAATAACAATTTAAAAATTAAACCATTATAGGTTAAAGTACGGCCTTCAACACGGAGCCTTGGCTCACACCGAACAACAAGCTATAAAGGGCCCCAAAATTACTAGTGTAAAACCATTCAAACGGGAAAACCAACGGTCTAATCTATATAAACAAAACGAGAAACGAGAAACACGTATATATTACATAAACAAACGACAACTACTGTACATCAGATTCCTGACTTAGGACAGGTGCAAACATTTGCAGCGGGATTAAACGTTTTAATGGGCCCAAACCTTCTCCCTTTTTCTGAAACAATAGCATAACATCACAACATATAAAAACATACGATAAAATATCAATTAGCAGACTTAACTCAATCAAAAAACGTATGATTACACAAAGAACGAATAAATTTGATCTGCGATATCTGAATACAAATGCACAGTTAATTAAATATTAGAGACAAACAGTCATGACCAAAAGGCTCTCAAACAAATTCTTAGCCTATTATTATTTTAATACACAGATCTTTTTGGTCTTTGGTTTGTAATTATAGAGCAGTAGCTTTTTTAGAAATACATGTACATGAGGCTGTGTTTATAAATATACAATGCATGTGCAGTTAAATGATCAACATTAACTATAGAGAAGATCTTGAACATGATGATTTATTTTTAATTTCAGAACGTGAAAAGCGACACTACCCACAGCTACAGAATATTTGTACTGATTATGGCCCCTACAAACCCAGAGGTAGACGATATATACCACACGGGTATGGTTTCTATGATGAATGGACACCACATAACCAGAACGTGCAGGTTCAATATTCAGAGTAAGTCATATCTTGTACCATCTTATTTATTTCAGACACATTTTGTCCTTGGCAGTTGGTTTTTTTTTTCAAATGAAGACGAGGAAGTATGGCGCTGTTCAACAGTCATAAATCGATTGAGAGAAAACAAATTTCGGTTACAAACTAAAACTGATGGAAACACGTCAACTATAAGAGGAAAACACTGAAGTGCAACTAAAAATAAACGACATTGCAACACACACACACAAAAACATCTTCATATAATGTCATTCCGTTTTTTGTTACATTTGTACATGTGCATGTAGATGGTTAACCCTGCATTGTACATTGAATTTCATCGGATAACATTTACTTTATTATTTGATTAAAATCCAGTTTTATTGTCAGAAACAAACCTATAGTATATACAAATTTGTTCATGAACTATTTTGATTAAAAACAGTTTGAGTTATGCATAGCATAAAACCTGATGGCTATGAAGACAGATACTGTTGTGTTCTACATTGTATTTTATGAATTAGTATTCAATAAACGAATTGATACTTGTCATTTGTTGAAGTCCGTTAAATTTGAATACAGAACTCCTATAAACATTTTGTACACTACATGTACAGTAGTTGTCGTTTGTTTATATAATATATACGTGTTTCTCGTTTCTCGTTTTGTTTATATAGATTAGACCGTTGGTTTTCCCGTTTGAATGGTTTTACACTAGTAATTTTGGGGCCCTTTATAGCTTGTTGTTCGGTGTGAGCCAAGGCTCCGTGTTGAAGGCCGTACTTTAACCTATAATGGTTTAATTTTTAAATTGATATTTGGATGGAGAGTTGTCTCATTGGCACTCACACCACATCTTCCTATATCTATTGTATGGTGGAATACTTTGTAATAATAAGGTCCATATAAATATGCCCTGCATGACATTCCTATTGTTAAGTGTTTATTTATATGTGCTGTACATATGTTGGAAAATTTTTTGTTTTATCATTTTAAAAACAAAATTTGAAGTTAAGGGAAAACTCCATATATATTTGGAGGTGCTCCTAATTAAAGGAGGCTTATACCAAGAAGAAGAAGTACAGTAAAAATAATGTAAGATTTAGAATTTTTCAATTTACCCTTATTTGATAGATATAAGTAGATGTGGTATGAGTGCCAATGAGACAACCCTCAATCCTAGACACAATTTGTAAAGGTAAGCCATGAGCCTGAATTGAAATAAACTTATTAATATTAAGTATATTATTTTAAAATAAGACTGAATTATGTGACTAAAGAAGAAAAACTGAATTCTACTCTGCAGTGATCACAACTTATGAAGACAAATTTTCTTTATCAAAAGCCCATTCCAACAAAAAATAAATATATTAAAAATACCAAAATATTCTTGTCTATCACACTTCCAAAAAGAAAAAAAAATACACCTATATCTTCCCATGGATTTCAAAGTTTAAAATAAAACCTAAATTGCTACGTCTCACGTTGTAAAATTAAGAACTTTATCTATAATATTACGGGATAATCACCTAACCAGAGAGATAAGGCATTAACGAAATAGAATTGTAAACAAGGTTCGTAAGTATAGATCTGCATAAATATCATACATTATAATTGATAGCATACGCTTGAAGTCACAGAATATTTTTTTTTATATAAAAGCACAAAAAATAGCCATTGAATAATACGTAAAGCATCCATGCAACGCTGACATGCTTATAGATTGGTATTATTCAATGGCTACATTTATATGGCCAATTTCTATTCCATATATCAACCTATTTAGCGGATCAATATAAAAAAAAGTAGGAGATCCGAGCATCCCGAATGATTACTCAATTCCGTCACTTGTTTTAAGTGCCTTTCCATATGGAAAATTAGTGTGACAGCTTCCTTGGGATCTTTATCGTAGTATATACTTTTATATATACTGATACAATTGAGAATGGAAATGTAGAATGTGACAAAGAGACAGCAATCCGACCATATAGCAGAAAACAACAGAAGGCCACCAAAGGGTCTTCAACACAACGAAATAATTCCGCACCCGGACTTATTATATTATTATTGCGAAATGTATAAAAGCAATTTTTCTCTCATTGTTATAATCTGTTGCAGATACTTGAAATGTGGAAAGTACGTACAAGAATGTTAACAGTATTGAAGCAAATTGCAGTCATTTTAGTTCTCCTGTGTCTACAGTACTGCTTATCTGATCCGTGTCCGTCACCATGCTGGTGTTTATATAATAACACAACTGTTGTGTGTAACCAAACAGGGATAACAGCAATACCAAAAGGTTTACCCAGAAATACGATAGCATTGCTTCTAAGGTCCAACGAAATCTCGCACATACCGAAGGCTGCATTTGATGGACTATACCAGCTTAGTTACATAGACATGACAAGAAATAAGTTACAAGATAATAGCATTGAAAGAGGAGCATTTAATTTGTCAAGCATAGACATGATAGACTTGTCGGCAAATCTCTTTACCTCAATTCCACAAGAACTTCCACCAAAACTTTTAACTTTGAATTTCTACAACAACCCTATTTCGACACTTAAGACCAATAGTTTCGTACATGCAACATCCATACAATACCTTAACATGCTCGCAAATCAAATATATACAGCCGAGGAACATGCCTTTGATCCATTGATAAATGTTCGAGTGATCGACTTAAGTTCAAACAGTCTTAACGATAGCAGTTTAAGTCCGAAAGCGTTCTCCAAAAATTTGAAGCTAAATGAATTGAGTTTAAACTATAATCAGATGCAAGCTATACCAGATACATCCTATCTTCCAAGTTCTTTACAAAAATTAAATATATATGGTAACGAGATAACAATGATACCGTCATATGCATTCAAATCATTGTCGAACCTAACAAACTTGGCAGTAGCACAGGGAACCATTAACTCTATTGAAGACAATGCGTTTTTCGGCTTAGACAATCTAAGGTTCCTTGATTTAAGTCAAGGACATTTGTCGGGTACAATAACACATTTAACATTTAATGGTCTGGTGTCACTACAAGGCTTGTCACTAGACATAAATAACGTTTCTAAAATTGAAGCAGGAGCTTTTTATCCTATGAAAAATCTACAAGAACTTGGACTTAGTGAGAATAAATTGATGGCAATAGAGCCTGCAGTACTGGATACAACGTTTATTCCGAAATTATCAGCAGTTTATATTTACGGAAATCCATGGACATGTGATTGTCATTTAAGATGGCTGAGGGAGAAAATGGACAATGCTTCTTACAAAGTAGGCTCTCCTAGTCTTACTGACTGTGCAGGGCCTCTCAATGTCGCGGGAAAGACATGGGCGGATCTTAAACCAAGTGATTTTGTTTGTAAATAAAACAGAAATTGCAACGAATTCTTGTTTATTGTCATGATTGTGAGTTAATAGGTAGAAAATGAGAATTACTTCAAACAAAAATATAAGCTCTATTCAACATATTACAAAGACTTCATAAACATACTAGTATTATAATCGCTATTGTAAAGCTAATTATGGCAAAAGTCTAGCTTTGGTTTGATAAATTTATGATATATGAAATAATTGGTGATTTGTGTATATATCTTAGATATGTGTAGATTTGTGTATATATTTATAACAAGAGTGTTTGACAAATAAAGATAATAGTATATAATATACACATCTATTTTGACTTAAGTTTACAATGTAAGTATACATATCACATCAAGTTAATATATTTTGCTACGATATATATACTATTAGTTTTATGCATTACTCAATATAAGCTTATTTTCAACTAAGAGATACTGTTAACGTGTTATGTTCTTCTTAAACGGTAGTGATTTGTCTAAAGGTCACATAGCAGTTACGAAAAAAACCCATCACCGACTTGATACTAAAAGAGAATTTATACATTTACGACTACATCATGAAGACAAGCGGTTGTGAATGTTATATTGATGAAATTGGTTTACCTTGTAACGTAATATTTCAAGAGTAGTTTACACATAGAGTATGAAGCACATTTGAAGAAGGCACAAATGTTTTGCTTTGTAATTTCATATTAAAAAAAAATTGTATTGATATCAAAATGATTACTATGACATTACAAAACGTGTTTTATTAAGTTCGCTCGGTACCAAAACGTGAGAAATTGTAAAACGTTAGAAATAAACTCATCATAGATACCGGGACTAAATTTAGTATATACGTCAAACGCGCGTTTCGTCTACAAAAGACTCATCAGTGACGCTTGAATCCAAAGAAGTTAAAAAGGCCCAAAAAGGTACGAAGTTGAAGAGCATTGAGGACCAAAATTCCTAAACGTTTTGCCAAATACAGCTAAGAAAGTACAACCAGTAGTAATTATTCTAATACGTCATTATCAAATTTCTGTATCCTCTAATATACAAAAACAATTAGACTGAAAACAACCAAGACTTCAAGCGCAATTGCCAAATTTTGTTAACATTCTGACGATCGCCAAAGCTTGATGCGCAATATCTCATTTGTACTGCAGATAAAATTTTGCTTCAACTTTAAATCTATTTTACCGTCAGGTAAAACCTTTGACCAATTATGATATCTAGACCTGGGCTGAAATTGGAAAATAAACCGACTTGCGGTCAAAACCCTGAAAGTTCAATGTTACCTTATAGAAACAAAATAACTTCAAAGTTGAATTTATTTCAGCACACTTGATGGTCAATGATGACAGTTATAATGGTTCTCCTGTACCTTCATCTGATGGTCAATGATGACAGTTATAATGGTTCTCCTGTACCTTCATCTGATGGTCAATGATGACAGTTATAATGGTTCTCCTGTACCTTCATCTGATGGTCAATGATGACAGTTATAATGGTTCTCCTGTACCTTCATCTGATGGTCAATGATGACAGTTATAATGGTTCTCCTGTACCTTCATCTGATGGTCAATGATGACAGTTATAATGGTTCTCCTGTACCTTCATCTGATGGTCAATGATGACAGTTATTATGGTTCTCCTGTACCTTCATCTGATGGTCAATGATGACAGTTATAATGGTTCACCTGTACCTTCATCTGATGGTCAATGATGACAGTTATTATGGTTATCCTGTACCTTCATCTGATGGTCAATGATGACAGTTATTATGGTTCTCATGTACCTTCATCTGATGGTCAATGATGACAGTTATAATGGTTCTCCTGTACCTTCATCTGATGGTCAATGATGACAGTTATTATGGTTCTCCTGTACCTTCATCTGATGGTCAATGATGACAGTTATAATGGTTCTCCTGTACCTTCATCTGATGGTCAATGATGACAGTTATTATGGTTATCCTGTACCTTCATCTGATGGTCAATGATGACAGTTATTATGGTTCTCCTGTACCTTCATCTGATGGTCAATGATGACAGTTATAATGGTTCTCCTGTACCTTCATCTGATGGTCAATGATGACAGTTATTATGGTTCTCCTGTACCTTCATCTGATGGTCAATGATGACAGTTATAATGGTTCTCCTGTACCTTCATCTGATGGTCAATGATGACAGTTATTATGGTTATCCTGTACCTTCATGATGACAGTTATTATGGTTCTCCTGTACCTTCATCTGATGGTCAATGATGACAGTTATAATGGTTCTCCTGTACCTTCAACTGATGGTCAATGATGACAGTTATAATGGTTCTCCTGTACCTTCATCTGATGGTCAATGATGACAGTTATAATGGTTCTCCTGTACCTTCATCTGATGGTCAATGATGACAGTTATAATGGTTCTCCTGTACCTTCATCTGATGTTATAATGGTTCTCCTGTACCTTCATCTGATGTTATTTACCACGATCTCCCAAGCAGGTGAATGTCCTTCTCCTTGCACATGTCAAACCGAAAATACTGAAGTGTATTGTAATGGGATAGGAATTACCGAAATTCCAAAGAATTTACCAATAACGACAGTTTCTTTATATCTCGGATCGAATCAGATAAAAGTAGTACCAACAGATTCATTTAGCGGATTGATTCATCTTCAGTCGCTTGATCTTACAGATAACCAGTTTAAAGAAGGAAGTATACAAGACGGTGCACTTGATTTACCTAGCATTGCCAATTTGGATTTATCGATAAATAAATTCACTTCAATTCCACAAATACTACCTCCTAAACTAATTGGATTTGCGATAGCTTATAACCCAATTCAAACATTGACAGCCTCAAGTTTTGTTAAATACCCTTCTATTCAGTATTTAACTGTAAGTAATACAAATCTTAGCAAGATTGAAGAACACGCATTCGACCCATTGACCGGTGCTATTAACATAGCCATAAGCTTCAACCAGTTGGAGGACGGAAGCATACCTCTAACAGCCTTTTTTAAAAATCAGAATCTGACGTATTTATCTTTGAGATACAACAATCTTAAAACATTTCCAAACATGACATATTTTCCTGCAACTTTGCAAAATTTTGATTTCGTTGGAAATCCCATAACTGTCATACCATCATATGGTTTCCGACATCTACCGAACATCCAGGTTATTGAGATTCGGGATAGTCCCCTTTCTACTCTTGCTGATTACGCATTCTTTGGATTAACAAAAGTAACAATTGTAAATTTCATGGACAATCAAATTTCATCACCGATTACCAATCATACATTAGATGGACTAACAGCATTAAAAACAATATACCTTACCGACAATAAGATAAGTAAAATAGAGACAGGAGCATTTCATTCCTTGACAAGCATACAAGATGTATGGTTGAGTGATAACAAGCTTAGTACCCTCGACCCTGGAGTCCTCGATACCAAATTTATGCCACGTTTGTCTTCAGTTTTTATGGATTTTAATCCATGGATTTGTGACTGTCACCTGAAATGGCTGAGGGAAAAAATGGACAATGCAACATACACTATAATGTATCCACATATTATTGTTTGTAGTGGACCATCCAAAGTTGCCGGAAAAGCATGGGATGTCTTGAAACCCGAGGACTTTGTATGCGAAAATTAATTTCAGTTTAATTACAGATGCTTTAATGACAAGTTCTTTGGAGAGTAAAAATAAAACCAATTATAGCTTATTTGTAGGTTCTTACAAATGTGTAGTACGAAAATTGTTCACATTAGTTATGGTATTTTGTTAAGAAATGCATAAATTCTAACGAGATATGCTACAGTTTAAAACATTTTTTTTTTATTATGATCGAAAAGTGAACACGATAATCTACAGGTTTTCAATAATAAGAGATTTCTACAAAATATATCAAAGTATGATATGTTCGAAAAAAAACCGGAGAACAATTTAAAAATTAGACTTTTGATGAACAAATTTTGGATTATACTTTGAACACTTTTCGTCCATTCACTCTTCTGCGTAGGTGTCAGGTTTTTCAGTTTACCAATATTTAAACCTCGAATCAATAAAAAGATATGTATTGTCAAAATGTGGAACTGATCCAACAATCTTTGTATCGTTAGTATGCAATAAAAACCAAAAAAACAAACAAACCGGGAAAACTAAATTTGAACCGACACATGTTAAAATACGCGTCCATTTACATATTCATTATTATACGTATATTCAGCTTTCCTTGACAATCAACAGTTTGACGAATAAGCTTTCGTTTACTGTTAAAATATGTTATGCTATATATGAGACAGAGAACTAATTGCAAATGTAATGTTCAAACAATATTTTTTTAACTGGAATTCATTTCCATTGAGAGAAAAAAGCGTTCTACATATGAAAAGGTACTTTATCAGTATAGACATATTCTATACTGTATAAAGATAAGATAAATATATCGTATAAGGCTGTCAAAACTGGTTTATATCCGAAGAATTTAACCTTTCTGTAAGTAGAAACTTATTTTTGACGCGTTATTGTGTTAATATACTACCAATAAGTTAATACAAACGCAAAATACCACATTGTTGCACCAACAACTTGCTATAATTTTGGAAGCTACGAACATAAGCAAATCGTTCTAGAAAATAAAAATGTGAAAAACCCAACACAAACTTAGATCTACATTGCCAGAAGAAAACACTGAAAACAGCTACGTAATCATAAACTGTAAATATGCGGCCAAACTATTTCAATTAAATCAGATTAGCTCTGGCTACTGAGTATATGGTACCATCCGTTTATGTTTATTCCTCCGCTACGACTTCATCCAAACGCTAGATGAGAGTCTAATCAGGACAGCTCAGGCAATTGGATGGATGGTACCCTTGTTATTCCATAGTCCACTATCATCGATGTCGACCAAATGCAATCTTTTGGAAGGAGGAGGTGTGCTCTTGCTACTCAGGTGAATGATGTTCAATGTTTCTCATCGTCCACCAGGCAGCAGCGGTATCGACCTCGTACAAGCTCTTGATTAGGTCAACTTTGTCTGCTGGATGTATGGTAACCTCGGTATTTTGACAGTGGTTATGCGGTCCAGCGGTAAAAACGGAGAATTATTAAAATAAACGTAAGATGTTGGTTTGATTTGGGTAGATGAAAACGTATATGCACAAACGCAGACAACATATTTCATATTATAAATGTACTATTTAAGGTTGATATCTGTCCGTTCCATTAGAATGGGAATAACAATGTTGCATTTTTAGCTCCGACGGCTTCAATTTGGGATTTGATGATGCAAATACCCGTTCATTGGCACCGCAAACTTGTCGATAGTAAACTTTATTCGCGACCATCGAATCACCAATTGAGGCACTTGGAGCTTAAAAACAATACATGTATCTCCTAAATCGCATTACCAACGAATGGCGTTGAAACTTGTTATTTAGGCAAACATCTTTTATGTGTATTATAACTGTTATGTAGGTTGAAAACAACACAAAGAATTGCTACACAGGTATATTGCTCGATATATTTTATAATAGGAGCTTTGCACATTAAGGGTGATCAAAAACCATTAAAATGAATCTAAAAACCTTGTCAATATATTTTCAACGAAACATACGTTTTTAATATTTAAATACCAGAATAAAGTTTTGAATCACTAACTAGTAATACCCCTGTGATGTACATGTCTATACCAGAGTTACAAACCAATTGCAATTTTATTATTTATCTGGAAACTATTCTGATGGACAAGGGACAATTATTGACAAATAACGTTCCTTGAGAGATTGATACCATAGGCTAAAATATTTGGGCATCCAATTTTTCTCATTATACAAGAGACGGAAATAAAAACATCCAACATAATTGAGTTTAGTTAAAGTTAATGAAACAGGGTAATGGTAATGCACTACGGGGGATACTGTACATTTAATTCTCGAATTAACTAATCGTGGATAACAAGTTTAAAGTTTGAACCAAACGCGCGGTTACTCAACAAAAGACTTATCAGTGACGCTCAAATAAAAAAAATAAAAAAGACTAAATAAAATATGAAGGCGAAGAACATTGAAAGCACAAAATTATAAAGGTTTTGCCAAATACAAATATACTTAGATAATCTATATCGGTGGTAGAAATCTATTAATATTTTTATTTTTGTTTTGTTTTATTTTATAAACAGTTTATTTATTATTTTGACCATGTCAAAATTAGTTCATGTCAACCAGAAGTGTTGACTACTAAGTTGGTCATAAGGTATACATATATTCGAAAAGAACATCAATAATATTTGAAAAGTCGTCACTACAGATATCACAATTTCATCTCTTACAGGTTCTTATCTCCTAAGACTTTTTTTATGATGGCATTTATCAAACAAGTAACACTCCTGTGCCTTCTGGTATCAACGACTATAATAGCAGACAAATGTCCACAACCGTGCACCTGCTTTGGTATTACTGTCACATGTACCGGCAAAGGAATAACAGAAGTGCCACAAGATTTACCAAAAGAAACAATGAACCTAAATCTTAACTTTAACCAAATCAGCCATATACCCAAAATTGCTTTTCAGGGGTTATACCAATTAAAAAATCTTCAACTTAATGGAAACCAACTGAATGAAAACAGTATAGAAAATGGTAGCTTGAGAATATCTACTATAGAGACTCTTGATTTGTCATCTAATTTGTTCACGTTAATACCACGAGAACTCCCGCCTAACTTGTTAAGATTGACCATCTTCTATAATCATATAACTAGACTAAAAGTAAACGATTTCGTGAATTCTACGTCCATCATTTATTTGTATGCAAATGACAACCTCATATCGTTTATCGAGGAACATACATTCGATCCTTTATCCAGTGTTACAGAAATAAGCTTGAGTGGAAATAGGTTACTAGATGGCAGCATTAGTAGAAGCATATTTATGAAAAACATCAATCTGACACATTTAGATCTAAGTATCAACAAGATTAGAACCCTTCCGGATATGTCATATTTTCCCTCTTCGTTGAATTTTCTTAGTATCCTTGGGAACAATATTACCGTTATTCCATCAAACGCTTTCAGGAGGCTAACAAATCTTACTCATCTGTTATTATGGGAAGGTGCGTACACAACATTAGAGGATAATGCATTCAAAGGATTGGACAACCTATATGAACTAAACATTGCCAATGACAACGTGTCAGTAGTAACACAAATGAAATTCAACGGTCTTGAGTCATTAGATACATTATGGTTGTCGGGTAATCATATCAGCAAAATTCAAAATGGAACATTTAATTCGTTAAAAAACCTCAGAATATTTTGGTTAGACTTCAATAAACTTGCGTCATTGGAATCTGGAGTGCTAGAGACACAGTTTTTACCACAACTGGTAGCTGTGTCTATCACCGGAAACCCATGGATGTGTGACTGCCATCTGAAATGGTTACGTGAAATTATGGACAAAGGTCCGTTTAGAATCCCGGATGCACATCTTGTTAAGTGTGACGGACCTGCTAAGCTAGCTGGAAAGGCATGGGACGATATTAAACCTAGCGACTTCGTTTGCAAATAGATTAAAATATTTTTTTAAAAGCCTTGTTATGATTACAAGTATATAGAGATGTGCGTAATAATAAAATTCATTAATTATAGTACAAATGTATATAAGAGATAGTAACGCCCGTTGTAAAGAATCTGATAAACTGTTTTGAATTACAAGAATAATCAATTGGTAGTTCCCTAATTTCAAGGACTTGTCACATCTTATTAACCGTAAATAGGAGTGGTCATCGGGTTTATCCCTGACTAAGCCAACCTAGAATTTACAGCTTTGGTTCTATCGTTATAGCGCTCGAGTTATGAATTTGTTGGTTTGAGAGTCAGTAAAATGGTTCCAACTAAAATAATGGGGGTTTAATATTGGCTGTTAACTTTGTAGCAAGAATGCTGAAAATCCTACTCATCCTGTCATTTACTGGTTGAATGCGACATAGACATATTGCCATTACTGGGTTTTGAGGCTTAGTCTTAGATGCATGCCTTTTTTTATTAGTGGGTAATGACTTTGAAGTAGTGTCAGTAACTATATAACACATAGTTCTTTACCAAGGGTAATTTTACTGTGGGGATGTATAAGTACCCATCCACACCCACTCTTTGTTTTGTTATCCATCTGACGAGTTAAGCATTTCTGTAGCTTATTCTTATGTTGTACTGTTTCATCAATATCTCAGGTTAAGGGAGGGTAGGTGCTTTGCAACTGGTTTAACCCCGCAATTTCTATATGTGCCTGTCTTAAGTCAGGAGTCTGTAATTCAGTGGTTGTCTTTTGAGCGCTGTTTTCTCAAATTCGTTTCTTGTTTTGTATGGATTTGTCTTGTGTAGTGACGTTGCAACACTATCCCAGAATTTGGGGTGGGTTGACACCGTCAAAGTGTTTTAACCCCGCAACATTCCTGATGTACCTGTCCTATGTAAGGAGCCTATAGTTCAGTGGTTTCCGTTTGTTGCTGTGTTACATATTGTTATCCATTCATTGTGTTGTGCATAAATTAGGCAGTTATCTGTCTTGTATTAATTGTTTTACTTGTCATTTCGGAAACCTGTTATAGCTGACAATGCGGTGTGGGCTTTGTTTATTGCCGAAGGGCGTTCGGTGGCCTATAGTTATTTATTTCTGTATAATTTGGTCAAATGTTGAGAGGTGTCCCATTCTGATCCTACCAGATCTTCTTATTTTCCTAGGTGTGTTGTACGTTTGGCTATATGATTTGTACAAATTGGATGTGAGTCATTTCCGGTGTTAATAAATGATTTGTGTAAGTAAAGTGTCCCAATCTGTGCCAAATAAAGAAGCATGAAAAAATTGAAGAAAATGAAGAAAATTGTCTGCCCTATCTCAAATACGTTCATTTCCAGGGATAGTAATGAAAAATTTCCCGCCCTTTAGCTCAGTGATAATGATATTATTTATTTTAAATCAATATAATCACAGTATTACAAAGTTTTGCATTATTTATCGTCCAATATTTGTTGATGACAGATAGTTTGAAAAACAATATCAATCAAAGCAAATCTGTTAGCAGAAGAGAAACTTTTGGTAACGACTTTTATTTGTAAATTCAACTGCCTCGAAACATATTTTTGTTTGAGAGACAGTTGTGAATAATGATTCCTACGCAATATATGTAAGTCAACTTGAACGGGATTATGGTTATGACAACCTCACCAAATTCGTGGTCATCCGTAACATAAATATTCCATACAGATCCACCAAATCATGATGGCCTGCTTTGATTATTGTCGGAAAGATGACTTTATCTCCACCAACAAGTACCCTTAGTTCAATAGCTATCATTTAAACACTTTCTCTATCTTGGAAATAATGACATACCCCTATTAATTATTGTTTTACTTACTAGGAAATATAAACTTTAGATGTAAAAATCGTTGAGTGATTGTAATAAGTTAAATATTTGAATTTGAAATATATGAAAATATGAATTTTATTCCTATCGTTTGGTATCATGTGGAGAGTTGTTTCATTGACAATCATTACTCATCTTCTTATTTTTTTATATGATTTCCTTTCTAGGTATACAGAATGATGATGTTGCCTGGTTCCTTACTGGTCATGGTGTTCATATTAGTGCCCGACTTTGTATTGTTACAAAACTGTCCACCACCTTGTGAATGTATCTCCACAACTGTTTACTGCAATATGACCGGTATCACCAATGTTCCAAGTGATTTACCTATAAACACTGAGACTCTATATATTGGAAATAATCCGATAAAATTTATCGCAAAAACCGCATTCGATGGTCTAGATAAATTAGCTTGGCTCGATTTCTCAGGAAATAATTTTAAAGAAAGTAGCATCGAAAAGGGAGCATTGAATATACCGAGTCTTCTTGTGTTAGATTTGACTCAGAATTCCTTTATAACGATACCACAGGAACTGCCACCTAACCTAATCAGGATATACTTTTATTATAACCCAATAACAACGTTGAAAGCAACAAGTTTTGTCAATCATTCTACGATCCAATTTCTGTACTTAGATAACACACAACTTAACAAAATTGAAGATCATGCATTTGATCCGCTTGTGAATGCTGTAGAAATTGATCTTGCGTTCAACAAATTAGTCGATGGAAGTTTCGGTCCAATGACTTTTGTCAAGAATCAGAAGTTGATAAATTTGGGATTCAGATTCAACAATTTGAAGACTATTCCTGACACTTCTAATTTTCCAGTTTCGCTTCAAAGTTTGGATTTCGTTGGCAATAAGATAAAAGTTATTCCAGCTTATGCTTTCCGAACACTCACCAACTTAACTTCAATGGCTTTCTGGCAAGGGGAGATAAACGATATCGAAAATAATGCATTTAATGGTTTGAATAAACTATCATACTTAGACATGATGCAAGACCATGTTTCTTCTATTACAAATTTAACATTAAATGGTCTTACTGGTTTACAGAATGTATTCCTGGATTTGAATAATATAAGTAAAATAGAACCTGGAGCGTTTCAAACTACCAGAAGCATTCAACAGTTGTGGTTGGGTTCCAACAAATTAACATCACTTGTGCCAGAAGTTCTCAACAAAACCTTTGTTCCACAGTTATCTGCCCTTTACATTGACGACAATCCTTGGATTTGTGACTGTCATCTAAGATGGTTGCGTCAAAAAATGGAGGAGGAACCTAATGTTATTCAGGATCCACATCTTATAGTGTGTAGTGGACCACCAAAAGTTGCTGGAAAGGCTTGGGATAGCTTAGAACCAAACGACTTCGTTTGTGCTGATCACGAAAATAACAATTAAACTGTTTGAGCAATTTTAAGTCAGAAAGAATATGAATTGGTTTTTTTTTGATAATTTTGTTTTATATGTAACATGAATTAATTTAGTTGCTCAGACAAAATCTTTATACCTACTGATAATATTTATAGTTATCAAAGGTACCAGGATTATTATTCAGTTCGCCAGACGCGCGTTTCGTCTACATAAGACTCATCAGTGATGCTCAAATCAAAATATTTATAAAACCAAACAAGTACAAAGTTGAAGAGCATTGAAGATCCAACATTTCAAAAAGTTGTGCCAAATACGACTAAGGTAATCTATTCCTGGGATAAGAAAATCCTTAGTTTTTTATGTTGATATTGTAAGGCACGAAATGTAACCTTTTCAAATGTATCATACATTAATAAAAGTAGTAACAGCAATAATCTTCTGATCAACAAATGCAATCAAATAGGTTGTTTTGAAGATATCCTACACTATTGTACCTACTGTTTCGTATTATTAGGTATGGGATAATTTCTTTTAAATAGAACCCTTCAACGGACCAAATAATGTTTGCGAAATACCGATACATTTCATGATTATTCGTGAAAATAAAAACAACAGCAGTATACCGCTGTTCAAAAGTCATCTTTCGGTTAAGCAAAAACCAACCCGGATAACAACCAAAAACAAAGAAATACTGAATAAAGATATTGTATAATTATAAGTCTTTTAACAAAAAAAACAATGATAGGACTGAAAACAACGGATGTCGCATACCAATACAACGCAGTAAGAACCAGAATGTTGGAAGTAGCTTTTTCAGGGTCGTACTAAGGTAGGATAGTGTTACGTATGGTCCATTACTAGAAAAGTGTGAAGTAATAAAACAATGAAAACGGCATCATAGAGTATAACATACTAATATGAACCTTTCTAACTAAATTTGGAACACTAGTCGTTATGTTGAGGTATTATTATGTTTATGATAAATTTAATTATAAATCAATGGGAATGCCTCTGTGTTAATCAAATGTTATCTATATTTGCGAAGGTTGGATCACTCCGAATACTAGACGTGGCAAGATGAACATGTACTAACCTTGAAGAATTATTAGTATTTATCTATCTGTTGTAAGGTTAATAGTTTGACTTTAGGACAATCGGTATCATTACTGTCCCAATATACCAGAATTTGTCCTATTTATAAATCAGTCAACTGTCTAAGGTAAGCTAAATATTTTAATTGGTTCAAATCGTATATAGATAAACATTTTAAATAGTCTTTAATTCACAGTCTTGATAAAATGATTTTTAAAGGTCATTTGGTAACTTTAGCATCTCATGTAAGGAAAGGTATTTTGTATTGTTTGCCAAAGATATTTTAAAACAAAGTTTCTTTTTCGTCATGTATATATAAGTATTTCTATCGATAGCATTCGAATTTACAATTTACCATAGGTCAGTCTACGTCATTGTTACTTAATATACACAATTGTAAATTTTCAAAACTTTAGGTTAGGACCAAATTAACCATGATGAACTCTGCATTAACATGCGTGGTGATATCATTACTGAGGTTTACGTTTACCATAGCAGACGATTGTCCTTCTCCATGTGATTGCCGTGATGATAATACTATAGTTTTCTGTAATAGTACTGGGATATCAGAGGTTCCAAAAGATTTACCCCAAAATACAGTGACCTTAAATCTTGGATATAACAACATCAAATCGATACCAACAGGTTCATTTAAGGACCTTAAACAACTACAGTATCTAGGTTTGGGTGGTAACCAGTTCACAGAAACCAGTTTTCTGAATGGCGCATTAAACATTCCAAGCATTCAAACTTTGGACCTCTCAGGTGGATCATATATGTCAATACCACAAGGTTTACCCCCAAATTTTACTACACTGTATTTTTTCGATAATCCAATAACAAATTTATCAGCCAATAGTTTTGTCAATGCATCTTCAATTGAATACCTCGAACTGAGATACAACCAACTCAAAACAATTGAAGACCATGTCTTTGATCCGTTGGTAAATGCTTCTGAAATTGATTTAAGTTTTAACAAACTTGTCGATGGCAGTTTTTCACCGTTATCTTTCGTAAAGAATCAGAAGTTATTGAATTTAGAATTCAGATTTAATGATCTGAAGACCTTTCCAAATACAACACATTTCCCAAGATCTTTACAGCATTTTGATGTGGTTGGAAATCAGATAAAAGTTATACCTGCTTTTGCGCTGCGAACATTGACCAATTTACAAACAATAGAAGTATGGAATGGCGCTATAACAACAGTCGAGGACAACGCATTTTATGGACTTAATAAGCTAACAATTTTGGATTTTATGGAAGATCACGTCTCGTCGGTTTTAACAAATCTCACCTTTAATGGACTCACTGCATTAAAACAACTTTTCTTTGATTCAAATCAAGTATCTAAAATTGAAGTTGGAACGTTTCATCGAATGACGGCTATTCGGGAACTCTGGTTCAGTTCGAACAATTTAACAACACTTCAAGAGGGAGTATTTGATTTGAAATACAACAAAAATCTATCTGTAATTTATTTAGACTTTAACCCTTGGATTTGTGACTGTCATATAAGATGGCTCCGACAAATGATAGACGATCATCCAGACCTGATACAGGATACAGGGCTTTCTGTTTGTAAAGGACCACCACCAGTTGCCGGCAAGTCATGGGCTGTGCTCACACCAAAGGATTTCGTTTGTAAATAAAGTGTTGAAATCAGCGAAGTATTACATATACATTTTATTTCAATATCAGCATTCAAAGCATAAAATCTACACATATTATTTTCACTCAGCACTATTTGTATTCTTCTAATAGAACAGAAACAATGAAATCAATTTAAGTGTAGACCAAACTTATTGTACCATTCCTTCAGTAGTTGACTCTGAATTATCGTTCTTTAAACTTACAACTGGCTCAAATAATATACTGCTTTTATTATGGTATACATGTAAAAAATCATAAACGAAACAAAGTTTGCTTCTGTGTACTTCACCATTTAAATTGATTCCTGTCCCATAACATATTCCATCTTTTCTAATATAATTTTATTTTATTGTCAACTTCGTACGTTACGCAAAAGATACAAAAATGTTACCTTTTTTAAAATCCATCACTGAATATAACTGACATCCAAAAGGCTTATTCATTCTTTTTTATTTGAACTGCCATTTCTTTTCAGTTAGGGACGTCGTCAAAAGATCGATGTAGGATAAAAAACTTAAATCAAATAGTTGGGGGGGGGGGGGGGGTGTTAAGATTCTACAAGTTTTGTATACCCAAATTAAGTTAAGAAATGGTTGGGGAGAGGGGGGGTCAGTGAAAAAGCTATGTGAATTAAGTTTTTTTTATCCTACATTGAACTTTTAATCTCGTCCTTTAGATACACTCAGTCCTGTCGTATGACGATTACATATTTCATTTGTTAAAAACGCTCATTCATGCTAACGGACCCCATCACTAGGCGCGTGTCCTAAACCGAAGAAAACTGAGCCATTGGTGACAATTGTTATCGACGTAAGCAAGTTTTATGTTAGATAGCCGAAATGTGATAATGGAACGATGTGTCTGCGTGACAATTCCTAAAATACCTGTTTTTGTCGTCGTAGATCGCAGTGTACGAGAGAAGTCGTCAGATCTATAAACTATCTGTTTATGTGATGCTTACAAGAATGAAGTTGAAAAGCATAAGACGCTTTTTCTATCAAAACACAATTCTTCCAGCGTTTGTATTCGATACCGTTAATGCACTTTTTGGGTTGTGCATATTCAAAATCGAATTGTTTTTTTTTTTACCAAAAGCTACTGTTGTCGCTGATTTTAAATAAACAAGTGAAATTAAGTGGTGGCATACAACACAACCACACAGTCAAGTGATATAACAACACTATCATGCAATCTGATGTTAAACATGTGATTCCCTGCAGATTAAGACCATTATTGTCATTTTTATGTAATACTTGTAATGGATTTCAAATTCAAGTAACTATAACATTGTATATCGTTGTAATTAAGAACACGTGATAAGGTTTTATTGTCAATATAATGATTTTAATTATCGAAAATTCTCGTAAGATTTATTTTGGTGAAATGAATCGCTTGAGTATACAGCTGGAAGTATTTCTTAATTATAAATCCGATATATCCACAATCTCGACAGTTATTTCTATAATTTGTAATATAGTCATCTTATTACTAATGCAGTTTGTTCTTATGGTCAGTTTTTACTTCAGAAATCAATCATTCGTTAAAGAAAAAACACTTTCCCCTGTGACAATTATTTATCTTATATAGGATCAAGAAGGAAACTCGTTTGAAAAAAAACCTAGTACGTTGATCTGAATTTTTTTTCATAAAAGCTATTACTACCAAAATATAAATGTTTAAAGCCAAACGCGTTTCATCTACCAGACCCATCAGTGACATCCGAATCAAAATTACAAAAAGCTACACACCGTACGAAGTTGAAGCTAGAGCATTTAAGATTCAAAACTAAAAAGAAGTTTTTGCCGAATACAATTAATGTTGTCTATTCCTTAGGAGGAACATCGTTAGTATTTCGATCAATTAGTCGCATATTTGTTAACAGATTATTTATAAATATGACCACATCAATAATATGTCATGTCAACACAGAAGTTCTGACTACTGGGCTGGTAAGTTTATATTACGGTTTTCATGTTGGCGTTTTGTAGCAGTCCAATGTTTCTGTTGTTTTGTGTTTTTCGTCTTATAGTTGATGTGTTTTGGTTTGTCACCCAGATTTGTTTCAGTCAATCGATTTATGAATACTGCTATTGCCTTTATTTACAAATATGTTTTTTTTAAACATAAAACAGATGAAACTGTCAAAAAAAGGGAAAAAAAAGGAGAACAATAATTCATTTTGAGAATTTTCATTTTCAGAAGTACGTTTGTTATACTTATATGCTTTTAAATCGCAGTGAACATGAGAAGATGTGTAATGCTTCCCAATGAGACTCCCTTCAAAAGATAAAATGACACATAAATTAAAAACTATAGGTTGTAACACCGTAACACCAATTGCGAGATATAACAAAATAAAACTACTCAAACGAACAAAAACAAATACGATGTACAGCAACAAACGACTACGTCTGAACCACAGGTTCCTGACTTGGGCCAGGCATTTAAAGAATGTGACGGGGTTAAACTAGTCTGAGGGCGTGTCAACCCTCCACGTAACCTGGGACTGTGGTGTTACTGTACAACATAAATTGACAGATTGTACATATGTTTATTCTTATCACCAGTAGTATTGCAATGACAGCCTCGGTTCTTAAAAGAAATTTTGAATCAAAGAATTTTAGGATTTCAAAAAAACAAAAAAAAACATATCCAACTAAGTTCGACATCACGTGACTTTTGTGACGTATTATAGCCGCCATTTTGTATTATATTACCCCATATAAAATGCATATATGCTTCAATAAAGTTTAATTTTCTCATAAACCTGATTCGTTTTCTTACTTTTGCAAATCAATCCTTGATATTCAAACATATTTCTATCAAACAATGTTGGTCCTAACAGTTTAATTTTTGATTAAAGTCGGTCAAATCGGAATCGTAAAACATGCACTTTTTCTCGTTATTTCTCCGTTGACTCAATGCTAAATTACCGATACCCATGTCTACTTTTACAACAAATAAAGAAATTCTGTAAATAAAACACAAACTTTGCAAATCGATTAAGTATATTCAAACATATAGTTGGCGAGGAATACAACTTAAAACAGTTTAATTTCAGGGCAAATTCGGTCAAACGTCGATTTAAAAAAGGGACTTTCCCGAATTTTTCAAAATGGCGACTGATGTATCATATGGAGATGTTGCATCAAATCAATGATTTCCATAGTAGGAATTTCCTAGATTATATTTAATTTTTCATAAAGAATCTCTGATGTTTCTGTTATTTTTCTTTAGTAATATTTCGATATCATTGATTTCAAAATTTCTTAATAAAAAACAAAATTAAGTATGACACGGGAACATTTATTTTGAGAGTTATTCATCCAGGAGATACTGTTACAAGAAAATAGTTTCCAATATTTATAATAAAAAAAAATTCTCTTTTTTTTTAAGGGTGTTTTTTAAGTTTTCTTCATATATTTTATCTTTCTTCGGAAATATGTTTATACATTCCTTTTAGAACAAAATAAAATGTTTTCATCCTAAGAGGGAAAAAACAATGTCCAATTATAATAGATAAATATTCTATACCTTTAAAATTTCATTCCTTGACCGAACAGGTGAAATCTAACTTGGGTTATAATGTTACATCATAATATATTGTCAGGTAGATGTGCAAACCAAAAGCAACCAGGTGACATCTAACATCCTGTCAGTGTGTATACATGTATTGCCAGAGTTTAAATTTTGTAATATACAAAAGTTTTCATAAATGTACAAATAAATATCTTCTCCTTTCCGTGTCAAATCAGAAGAAGTATATTTCATTATAAACTTTAGGAAAATATCAATATTATGAAAATTTCTTTAAATTTTTTTTTTGGATTAAAAGACATTCAAATGTTTATATGTTTCTATAATTATATCAAAGAAACATTCTGATTCAAATTTTAATTTAAATGAATTTCGATCATTGAATATGATTTTATTGTTATTTATTTTTTAATCCAATATTTAAAGCTGAATCCAGGCAATGAAGCAATTTAAAGTTTAAATTGTGTTAAAAAAAAGAGTTATTGAATACATTCCAACAGAGACGTATACTGCGATTGGTCTGGTTTTAACAATCATTATATATATTGTATACCCGATAATATCTATCGACAGAGTTATCGGTCCTGAATAGGACTGATATAGTTGGGTATGAAAACAACAAAGAGGCAAAATTCAGTGAAATTTGTTCTAAACCTCTTAGTTAGTTATAGCAATGCGGTTATAGTAGGGTAAGTTTAACAAACACACACGAATAAGAACAAAAAGGTTTAAAATTCAATGAGGCGACAACGTATAATAGAATTTTAGATAGACAAGATCATTGCAAGGCAACTGCCATACAATGAACATACTCGAAAGCATGTTTAAATTAACATCTCAAACACTTTATTTCGTAATTCAAGTCATTGAAATTCTCTAAAAAATAAATAAATACATGTATTAAATTGTTTCATCATTATTTCTTTGCTTATTTTGGAAGATATTTATGTGTTAAAGCATGATTTTCAAAGATCTTCAGACAAGACCACAGTCAAATTGAAAAGCAATGTCACAAGGGAAACACGGACATAAATCAAACATCAGTGATGAAACCATTTCAAATATCTGTCATATTCATTACACTATAAGTCGTTTTGAGAATAAAAATCAGGAAATAAACGATGTTAAATACCTTCCGACATCAAGAAGACCCCCTATACCATCTGCTAGGGAAAATCAAGCATAATGAAGGTTGGTCAGAAGGAAACACATTGCATACAATACAATCCTTAAAATAGAGTGGTGGGAAAACAGGAGCCTTTCAACAAGAACTGTTCGAGATCGACTCATCGCTACTGGCTAATGTGCTGCGATAAGACCATTTCGGGGACCTTTGGTTACGAACAGACATACAGTTGTCCGTATCCAATGTAGTGCAGAGCTCGCCAAAGTTGGAAATTAGCATCGTGAAGGCAAATCCAATGTTCCAATGGAACTCGGTTCATCTTCCTTGGCCCGATCGTAGCCCGGATTTTAACCATATCGAGCATATATGGGACACTATAAGGCGTAAAGTGCCCGAAAGAACATCCATATCAAACACGTCATGAAATAAACAAAGCCCTTCGTCAGAAATGGTTGCTGCTTCCTACGCAACAAATTAGTCGATTTATGGCATGAATCAGAAGACGTTAAGAGGCGCTTATCTGTTTGAACGGATGCTGCGCACAAAGTACTAATTCTTTGGCGTATAACGATCAACCATGATGTGAACAATCATCCTAAGATTAATTTTGAAATGTCTGATATTGTAAAGTTCGACTACAGTGAAAGTTGTAAAATGCATTTTTCTGTCCAAAAACACTTCATTTTGTTACTAAAATTGTGGTTAGATAATTCATTTTTTTTTCAAATATTTTTTGTTCTTTTAAATGCCAATGATATCATAAACTATGTTTCAATATTATTTTACAAATACTCTAACATATTCCATCCAAAATAAGAGGCAATTTTTTCAAGTTTTTAAAAATCAAGGTGTTGCAATACTTTTTTCCATGTGTATATAAGTATAATGTACATACCATTGCATTTATTCATTTAGTCTTCAATTTAAAGAAATGATAGTGCCGGAAAAGTTTTTTGTGCATGAGTGTATTAGCTACGTGAGTACGAAGTTAAAGAGCATTGAGGACCGAAAATTCCAAACATTTGTGCCAAATAAGGCTAAGGTAATCTATGGCTGGAGTATGAAAATGTACTTTCCTAAACATTTGCTTAAAGAAAACTGATTCATCTAAATAAAAAATATATGTTCATTTCTTGTTAAGAAATTCGAGAAATTCCATAATTACAAAATTAGAGTAAACAATTGGATGCGGAATTTGAGCTACCTAAACGTTTCCTTTCTTCTTACAAATCAATAATGTCGTTATTTATAATTTTCATATTCACTTGTTACATTTTGAGATGCGAAGAACCAAGATAATGTTTCACTAAGGAAATTAAATACACATGTAGCATATCTTCTGTCATGAAATTATGAGACTTTTCAAAAACGTATACACAAAAATGTGTATCCTCTTTTTCAAATTGAAATCGCAATTGGATGTCGAAATGAAATTGTGTTACTTGTATCTTACATAAATGTTCCAAACATGTAGACATTTCAGCAGTAACTGAGCTTCAGAATCATTTAAAAACTGAAACTTCTATTGGGATGGTGTACAAGAGAGAGGTTTGGCTAGCTAAAAAACAATTTCACTCCATCATTTTTTACATAATAAAGTTCCTGTTCCAAATCAGAAATATTTGAGCTTTTGACTTAGCTCTTTGGTTATGGACTTTTCGTTTGCATATTTTCCTCGGAGAACGTTTTTTTTGTTATCTTACTTTGTACACAATGAAAATGTTCATAATTACTATAAATCAATTCTATAGCTAATTACTGATATCCTTTACAAAAATATTACTCAATCAAAATGAATACATGCTAAAACGGTTCAGATCCAGCGCATGAAAACGATCAATCACTATTAAATACAAGAGAAAGCTCAAATTGTACTTTGTTATATAATCCGCGGATTCTAATTTATGTTCCTTTTTTCTCGTAGTCGTGATTATACATTCAAGAGACTTCATGCACGTGATTCGAGAAAATAAACAGACGCTTTCGTTATTATCCGACTTCATTCTCTGCTGGGTTTTTTTAAAACTTTTTTACCTATTATGTATGTTTGTTTTGTTCACGTATCGTTGTCAATATAATGGAATTTGATGCGACTTTCATTCAATTGAGATGTTAAGCTAGCTATAAAACCAAGTTTAAGTCATTATTTACTACATAAGTAAGTGTCTGTACTAAATCTGAACTATAACAGTTGTTATCCATTCGTTTGATGTGTTTTAGCTTTTGATTTTGCCATCTGATTAGGGACTTTCCGTTTTGAATTGTCCCAGATTCTGTATTTTTGTGATTTTACTTTTGATCTCCTTTACAAATAGCTACTACCAAACCTAACTCTCTGTCTGTCTGGTTAGCAGTTATATTAAAGTAAAGAAATTCAATTTAACATGATGATGTGTATATTTTTATGTATTTATTTTAAAAAGCAAAATCACAAAAAATACTGATCTCCAAAGAAAATTCAAAACGGCATATCCGTAAGCAAATGGCAAAATCAAAAGCTTAAACACATCTAAGGAATAGACAACAACTGTAATATTCCTGATTTGGTACAGAAATTTTCTAATTTAGAAAATGTAGAAATAATCCCGGTTTTATAGCTAGCTACACCTCTCACATGTATGCAGTCGCACAAAATGCCATAATATTGCCAACAATGTGTGAACAAAACAAACAGACATAATAGTTAAACATGTAAAAAAAAAAGGGGTTCAGCATTCAATAGTGTTATAACAACGCATATGAATAAAGCACAATAGCAGAAATGTAAGACAAGAATACAAAAATTATCATAGAACATAACACAATGACGGTATGTATAAGTACAGAGCCACGTCATGTGTAACAAAGAAACACTCAAAGGCATATAGAAAAAGCATATTAGCAAAGATAAAAGAGAAGAGTACTATATTAACATACAACAATATCACAATGGCGGGATGTATATAAACTGAATAAGTTTCATGTACCAAGTATGATATATCATATGGTGAAGTTCAATTTTCATATGGTACAAATTATACAGCATTATTTCATATGGTACGAATTATACAGCATTATTTCATATGGTACGAATTATACAGCATTATTTCATATGGTACGAAATGGAAAAGTATTTTGTTCATTTGTTTTTCTCTTAATTGATTTATGACCTTCGAACAGTGGTATACTACTGTTGCTTTTATTTTCAATGTGATACGAAATGGTAGATATTTTTTCCATATGGTACGAAATGGCAAACTCATGGTACGAAATGGCAAATTAATGGTACGAACTGGTTAATTTGGGTAAGAAATGGCAATGGTACGCAATGGTAATAATACGAAATGACCAGCTATTATCTCCTTTAAATGAGCCATTCAAAAAAATGTATTGCATCGACTCCATTAAACTTAAACAAAAGAACCTCTCGTCCGTTATACCTACACATAACAACAACAGTGCAGATGGGTTTAGAACAAACATTAACGATACAGGAAATAAATTGGACTTTTTAACTGTGAACTTTAATTTAATGTTGGTGTAAAAACGTAACCGTAAATGGCTCTTACAAATAGAGTATTTATCTCACAGGTCAAACGATATTCTGGATTCTTCTATTTATCATTTGCTTTTAACTTTGTTGACAGTTATGATTTTTCTACCTTTTACACATTTGTTACACTAAGCATATTTTGGTAAATTATTGATTGAACTTTTCATCAATGGGTCTTGAATTCATCTTATGTTTTTAAAATTGGTCTGTCTTAAGTTAAATATAGTATAACGACAAAAGATACTGCTATTTGAAATCTGAAATCACAAACTTTACTTTGTGGACGGTGAAATATTAACATGATATTGTCAATGTTACCACTAACACATATAACATCATGGAGATTAAGCTCTCGTTATACATTTAAGTGATATCTGCTACTACATGAACATGTATGGCAAATTCCTTTTAGATATCTATAGTTACATAGCATGCATGTCTCATTATAATTCGTAATTTTGATTGAACAACGATTGCGAAGGAATTCCTAATTAATGCAACATTCAAAGACTTCAAAAAAGTAAAAGAACAAAAATACCAAACTCCAAAGAAAATTCAAAACGGAAATGTATGGAAAATTCCTTTTAGATATCTATAGTTACATAGCATGCATGTCTCATTATAATTCGTAATTTTGATTGAAAAACGATTGCGAAGGAATTCCTAATTAATGCAAAATTCAAAGACTTCAAAAAAGTAAAAGAACAAAAATACCAAACTCCAAAGAAAATTCAAAACGGAAAGTCCGTATTCAAATGGAACCATCAAAAGCTGAAAGACATCAAACGGATGTTAGCGCTTGCAATAGGGTCTGGATATGCGTCCCTCAATTAAATATTCTTTAATTGGTAAAGCCATTGTTCTCTATTCACTGTATGTTTTGTACCTTTGATAATAATTTTGCCCATCACTCTAGATTCTTCATAATATTTCAACACTATTATTTTCTATTCTTTATTTTCTTGGCTAATTTTTGCTATTCTTCGTTTTTGGGGGCCTAATGTTCGATAAATTCTCTATTTTGTAAACTCCATTCAGATCCACTCCCATTATGCTCAACCTCATCCGCCCCAATCCCTTTGCATTAGAACATATAAGAAAAGGTAGTATTGTCATGTTTGTATCATGTAGCATGTTTGTATAATATCACAGTACTTTAAAGAATTGAATGGTTCTATCAATAATTTTATAGACGGTTTATCTTCTATCTTTCATACTTTCCAGTTTATCAAACTGTATGACCTACATATGAGTGGATGGTGAAGAACAGAGCAATCAACACGAATATTCACAAACAATTGTATCATTTTGATAGAATGTTTTTGCAACCAAGAAAATTGTTCCAATATAACGTTATTTCTCGAAGACTTTAGCTATTATATCCACGATGTAATGACAACAGCAGATGGCTTATTCCTATACGTTTAATCCCGAATAATAATTTCAACTCCATCATCTGTACTTAATTAATATGTTCCAAGTCAAGAATATGACAGTTTTTATCAAATAGTCTGTTTCTATGTATGTTGGCGTTTGTTTTTTGCAGTAGTTCAGTGTTTTTGTTATTCCGCTGTTTTCTATTACAGTCGAAATATTTAATTATCAAAAGTATCAGGCCCGAATGGGACTCTTGTGGTTTTGTACAAAATTCAATTCTGTAATAACAAAATCATTTTTGTCTTACAAAACTATGTGATACAGACTTCTTTTATGAGAACTTCAATTTTGTGATGACAAAATTCATTTTTGTAGACAAAATTCGATTGTGTGATGACAAACTTCATTTTTGTAGACAAAATTCACTTTTGTAGACAAAATTAATTTTTGTCATGACAAAAGTCAATTTTGTCAAAAAGGTATGCAAATATAAACTTATTTGCATACAAAATTGACTTTTGTTACCTGATATGGAAATTTAAACGCAAAAGTCAATTGTGTGAGACAAAATTGAGTTTTGTGAGACAAAATTGAGTTTTGTGAGACAAAATTGAGTTTTGTGAGACAAAATTGAGTTTTGTGAGACAAAATTGACTTTTGTGAGACAAAATTCAATTTTGTCAATTTTGTCTCACAAAAGTCAATTTTGTGAAGACAAAATTCAATATTGTGCGACAAAATTCATTTTTGTGACAACAAAATTAACTTTTGTGATACTAAATTGACAAAATTGAATTTTGTGTCAATTTTGTGAGACAAAATTCAATTTTGTCAATTTTGTCTTACAAAAGTCAATTTTGTGACGTCAAAATTCAATTTTGAGACGACAAAATTCACTTTTGTGACGACAAAATTCATTTTTGTGGCGACAAAATTGATTTTCGTGAGACAAAATTGACTTTTGTGAGACAAAATTGACTTTTGTGAGACAAAATTGACAAAATTGACTTTTGTGAGACAAAATTGACAAAATTGACTTTTGTGAGACAAAATTGACTTTTGTGAGACAAAATTGACAAAATTGACTTTTGTGAGACAAAATTGATAAAATTGAATTTTGTCTCACAAATTTGAGACAAAGTTCAATTTTGTCAATTTTGTCACACAAAAGTCAATTTTGTCTCACAATAGTCAATTTTGTCTCACAAGAGTCAATTTTGTCTCACAAAAGTCAATTTTGTCTCACAAAAGTCTCACAAAAGTCAATTTTGACTCACAAAAGTCAATTTTGTATCACAAAAGTCGATTTTGTATGCAAATTATTTCACAGAATCCAAACTAAACTAATTCGCATACAGACTTGACTTTTGTCGCCCAATTTTCAAATTAGGTAACAAAAGTCAAGTCTGTGTAACAAAAATGAATTTTGTCATAACGAAAGTGACTTTTGTCCACTGAAAGATCATTTTGTATGACAAAATTTTAAATTTGTAGTATGTTACAAATTTTGTTAAACTGAACTGATTTTTGTTGAAAAAAATTCACTTTTGTCCGTACAAAATTGAATTTCGTGTACAAAACCACAAGAGTCCCATTCGGCGCCCGTATGACACGCGTTTTGTCTGCATAAGACTCATCAGTGACGCTCAGATCAAAATAGTTAGAAAGCCAAAACAAGTATATGGTGGATTGATGTGTTTCTGCGGTTTTAGTTTGTTACCCAGATTTGTTCCAGTTAAATTAATTTATGACTAATGAACAGCGGTTTACTACTGTTGCCTTAGGCTTTATTTGACATTTATCATTTTTTTGTCCATTTATTATTTCTGATAATCCATTACATTTCTTTGCTCCACTTTTGACTGCATTAAATAGTGGTAAACGAGAATAACCAATGATTTGAATTATGGCAAATAAATTCATCATAGATACCAGGACTAAACTTTGTTTATACGCCAGACGCGCGTTTCGTTTACAAAAGACTCATCAGTGACGCTCGAATCAAAAAAGTTAAAAGGGCCAAATAAAGTACGAAGTTGATGAGCATTAAGGACCAAAATTCCTTAAAGTTTTGCCAGATACAGTTAAGGTAATTATATGCCTGAGGTAGAAAAGCCTTAGTATTTCAAAAATTCAAAATTTTGTAAACAGTTACGTTTTTAGCAGCAACAAGGGATAACCATTGATTTGCATACTCCTGACTTTGGACCTATCCATAGTCTAGACAATGTTTCGAATTAGCTAAATGTATATATCTGTAGCTGTATATATGCGTTGAAGGCACTAAATTACTTACTAAATCTGGCTTTTATCTAACGGGTGAGAAAAACACATAAAAACGGTGTCGTAGAGATGCCTTAAAGCTCTCAAGGGTATTTGCGCATGACATATAAACTGTTTCCAGTGGTTCCAATGAATTATGCTCTTAACAAACAAAGAGTTATTATATGAATCTACTGATGGCATCCTTTCACTTAAACTTGCCATGCATTTAATATTAAACTGTAAAGTACGTTTGGATAAGACCTTCACCAACGAGGAAATTAAAAACCGTAAAGTACCGTATCGGTGTGTAACACTCGCACAACATAAAATAAACTGTGAAATTCAGTGTTTGACTCCTGATAGCGACATGAAAGACAAAACACATATGAATAAGCTAGTTCAAACTATGTCAACGTTCATTTCAGAATATATATATACTTTTTTAGATTCATGCATAATATTTAAGAAAATGTTATTATTTTTAAAACTCAATTATAGCGTGCCAAAGTTGATTAATTTTCAAAATCTGATGAAAATGTGTGTCACCACTTCACTCTAACCTGACCTAAATAAGATACATTCATTTGTATCTTTAACAACGAAATAAAGTTAACTCTAAGCTCGCTTAATTCCATTTTGCAGAGCTGCATTTCAGTTAAGTTTAAAATTATTACATTCTTAATTACAGTGTCATCTCGATTTTAATTGAATTGGCGGTTCTATAAATAACTTAGGGATCTGGAGAATTCGATAACTCCAGTCAGCTCTCACATAGTCTTGGATAGATAATGGTTCTTTTGGATAAACACAAAGAAAGTGTTTCAATCACTCTGTAAGCAGGAAAGATCTTGGTGGTATTTGCTTAATTAATATTAATCTTTTGATAGTGGAAGTGAATGAATGGATGAAAGTATACAAGACCAGATATATTGAGATTTTCAATATTTTGATTTGTATACGTGGGGTGAACAATAAATACACTGCTTTGATATTATAGAAATGTTTTCATCTTAATCACGGAAACATTTAAATTTTCTATCAAATTAAATTCGAAGAGCTGTTTGTATAACTATTTAAAAATAATTTTGACATAGAAAACGGAAATTATATTATCACATTTAAAGATACTCAATTAAATAGTAATTCAATAGAATACAAAGGCCTTTCTGACAATGTTTTCATGACTTTAGCAGTTAATTGTATTGGTTAAATATATTTATATAATACTGACAGAATTCAAAGTATTGATCTACATATCGTGACTGGGAAAACAACGGAGAGAGACAGTGTTAGTTCTGATAGCGGAAAGTTTTGTGGGAGGAGATTATGTGAAGCGTGTCGTCAAATCACGTGTGATTATAACTTTTTGGATACTATGTTGCATTAAATATGGGTTCAGGAGTTTCAAGAGAAGATGAAGAAAAACAAACAAATCTCAGGGTTAAAGTTCAAGCAGTGACAGCGTTCGAATTAGCTGGACGTAAACACAGAGAAAAAAGAAAATCTCCGCTGGATAAGCGTAAAACAAAACAGAATGGAAAGAGTGAAGGAAGTAAACAATCTGGATGGGATCGTGCAAGAGAGAAAAGTTTATCCAAATTACACGTAAAGGATACGTCTTTAAGACTTAGTGATTTCAATAAGATTACACGTAAAACTCAATTAGACGAGGAGGATATTAAACCAGTTGACATTCCATATATAACATCAGAGAAGGTATGGATCTTATACTTTATCATATATGTATACTAGTCTATTTCCAATCATATCTCTCTTCTTTAATATGTTCCGATCTCTGTTCTGGTACATTAATTAACACTTAAGGGATTCACATCAAATATATTACTATAATTTGCCAGGCAGATTAAAACTTCCTTATAGGGCACCTCATGGAGTGTATCTAAAACATCTTTTCTTTTAAGTCTTTATTATAAAAAATTACAAGAAATAAATAATTATAAACAAACATTGCAATTTAAAAAGAATAGTTTGGTATACAATGAATGTATAAAACGTGTTACAAACACATCCTTTCATTTCTATTATCTACATGTATATAACTTGTTACCATTTTAAGATAAAAATCAATATTAGTTCAAGTTAGGTTATTACTTCCCGTTAAAAGTTTTAGTCCCGGAATTCGATATGTTGTCTATCTTTAGAAATCAAATTCTTTTCAATATTAAATGCTGACTACTTCCTTAAAACACAATGATACAATGATCATCCATGTCTTTGAAAATGTCTCTTGTAATTAGAAAGAGTCATTTCGTCCCTTGGCCTTTTAAATGTTGCTTTAAATCACTGAATTGGTGTAATCTTCCGAAAGTAAGATCTGGATACGCCGTTGAGCTAACAACAAGACATTTCATATATTAAGCCAAATCACACGGAGTAATCCGATTATAAATGTTTCTATTATTGGTCTTAAAATACTGTTATTGTTTTATTGACTTTTCAAGAAGATTTTATGTTACAGTGGATTTTTTTCTGAAATGATTCTTATGTTTTCCTCCTGTGTATTATATACTTTAATCCTGGCTTCTCGACTTAACACGTGTTCTAATCGTTATCACACGATCCCAAACCCCACTTTCCGGGATCGTTGTTCAATCATTGGTCTCAATATCACGAACTAAATATCAGTACATAAAGATGATAAACCAAATTCTTTTCCAAAGTCAGATTTAGATGGAAAATGATATGGTATTGAAATTCCAATCAAGTAATAAGAGATGTTTATGTATCATGACAGTTTCACCCAGATTAATAAAATCTTCGGTAATTTGAACTAATTGCTTATGGGTCACGATAGGTTTCTTTATTACACACTGCAAAACCAATATCTATATCAGATTCCACTAAAACAGTCTACTTCTCATAAAGCAGAAGAACATGTACTAACATATACGTATTGAACAAGTTATGGTCGTAATTTGATATTTTTCAGTTGAGGAACATGTAGAAATTGCAGTAACTTATATTTCATTTTTCTGTCTTCTATCTGAACGTACTAAACACACATGTATATGGAAGTGTTTTCATTATTCATTTGTATAAGTATTATAGTATGTATTGCAAGTTGCAATTACTTCAGATCAGTTAAACATGAAGTCATTATGATTACCGTTATTCAGATTCAGATTCAGTATCTTATGAAAAGACCTCAAATATGTCATCATTCACTACTGAAAGAGAACATAAAAACTGAAGTGTAGGAATATTGTGGCATAGACAATATGGGGAATATGGAAACAATGATCCCAAGTACATTTTATTTTGTCCCCATCTATCTACTTCACATATGTTTCAATGTTATATTGAAATGATGCTATTGCCAAAAACGTAAATATAAATAGATATGGAGCACACCATATGAACAGACTGTAAAAATTAGTTGCAAATGGCTTGCACCAAAAAATCTGTATGAAGCAACATAAAGATAAGAAGATACAGAGTACCACCATTAGAGTACTCACACTTACTGACCGTTAGTTCAAGGCCAATAACAACTAATAGATAAATCATTTTCTCCCAGACTGAAACGTGTAATATAAAAACAATATATTCTAATCATAACCATAGTAAACAAATCTATAATGTCCAACAGCTGACATAGGAAATAATAGTTCGTAAAGGACAAACAACAGAAAAGGTGATTTTTTTTAAAATTGAATATCAATATAAGCATCTGCAATAATACCTGTCCAAACAAAAGCAGAATTATGTTTAATATGTTTAGATGCTAAAATTTTGTAAAAATTTCAAATTGATTTTAATTCGACTTTGAATACCAAAGAAATTGATATATTACTACTAAAATGTACTAATACCTCTTGATTTTACAAATATGTTATTGTATGTACTTATGTTAATATTAAATATATTTTAACTTCTTGCGTACCATTGAAAAAGAATGTGATTATATTTTTATTTACATATTTGTCCGAGACAACAGTAGTTGCTACCGCTAGTGACAATTAACTGTACACACACTGACAGGTGGAAGATTATTCATAATTATACAGGAATTTAAATCTTTATATATTGTAAGAATATTCTTTGGTTAAGTACTTTCAGGTTTTAGAAATATAAGTTGCTTAAGGAAAGGTTGACGTATTGGAAGGCATTTACTATGAAATTTAGAGAGATATAAATATTTCAATGGCCGAGAAGTAGTAAATAATGAGATAACTTGCATGTGCTAAATTTTAAATGAGACAATTGAAAAGATAAGCATTTGTAGCATTGCTATATCATGAGAATAAAATATGATTTAACAAAGTTGTAAATATCCTCTGATAGCTAAAACAATTATATTAAATCAGAAGTAGGGCCATCTAAAAAGTAAAATCACAAAAATACTGAACTTAGAGGAAAATCAATTCGGAAAGTCCATAATCACATGGCAAAATCATATAACAATACGCATCAAAAACCAATGGACAAGAACTGTCATATTCCTGACTTGGTACAGGCATTTTCAAATGTAGAAAATGGTGGATTAAACCTGGTTTTATAGCGCTAACTCTCTCACTAATACATTCAAGGCCCTAGATTAGATATTTGAGATATTCTAAATCAAGATACATACTCGTAACAATATAAAACATTAAAAATGTAATAGGAAAGGAGGAAGGAAATATCAGCTGTGTTACATTTGACCTTTAAATGTAATAAGAGTGATGAATGTGTTGAGTAATGTATATTATAAGCTACATGTATTCATAAAAGTACAAACTCTTCCTTGTGAATAAAAATAAACGGCACGTTTTCTCTGGTTCACTATGGCATTTCGGGATGAAGATTCTGCGCAATTTTCATTGGGTCCAGTTAATTTCTAACAGGTGGGGATGCATGGGGAGATTTTATTTTTTACGTATCATGAAAAACTAACTATCAGATTTGAAAAATTAGGACCTATCAGATGTAGAGTTTCTTTTTATATTGGGTGGATGGGCTTTCATGAGAAAAATGACCTATCAGAATTTTTTACTGCATCAGAATTTTAAATACAATACCAGATAATGCATAATACGAAACTGTCTACATTCCAAAGCACCCCTAATATCTGCCATAGGCATTTTTTTAACCCCTTAGTTGTAAATATTTTTAATTGTTTACCGCTGCAAGACCCTCCTAAGTTTTTTTCGTATACGTGTAGATGTCAGATGAAAATCCCCAAAATTTCACCTCTAATATGTATAAATTTTACACCCCTCAGAAAGGACCATCCATCCCCCCTTATCATACATTAACTGGAATGGCCCATTGAAAAAGAGAGTAACATCTCTTCTCTCTTTAAGTAGATTGTTTGAATGATTTCCTCATTGTTTTAGAAAGTGTATTGCAAGCTGTTTGAAATCAAAATAGGACTAGTTTTCTTCCCTATGTGATGTTTAGTCACTAGTTTAAGATGCTTTGCAAATAGAAAGTATGGACGAACAGACGAACGGACGATTATTAAACATAACGATCTGCTGCACTAAGCACGGATATGACAAGGAACTATCTAAATTGTAAAGTTTTATTTGCTTCTAGATATGAAAGCAAACAAAAGATCATCATGTACCACCAAGGCGAAAACTTCAAATTTTAAATGTCGTCTAGGTGAAATGTATGCTACTTTGTTCGTATTCTGAAAAAGTGTATACTAATACCCACTTCAGAAATTAACTTGAAATCTTTAGCATAATCATCTTAAAAGTATCCAAAACTTCATTTTGTATCGACATAATAGATTTTGAGCGGTAATAAACCACTGTTAAAATTGATTAATTGGCACGAAATGCAAATGTAATTTCTAGATTCACTCAAAACCTCGTTAGTATGTTTTATCTTGGTTTCATGGGCGAAAACTTAATTTGTTTCTTATCATTACAAACCTTTGCAAGGGAATTTGCTAAATATTTCATTAATGAAAATAATTTGAAATTGTTTTTTTTTGCTTTGCCTGGATATGACAACTGCCAATACATAAAGAAGAGTCCAAAACATTCAGAACAGACATGACTTCAATTCGGAACCTTAATACACTTTCTCGTTCGAATTGGCATGTTGGTATCATTTACTTATGAATCCAAAAATTGTTGTCGTTTAAAGATTATATTCTGTATTTTGGGACTAAATATTGAATTAGTAAAATTTTGACGTATTCTTACTTTTCAGGAACTAATCCTTTTCTATAAGCAGAATTATGAACGTTGCACAACAAAGTACGTTCTTTTACTATTTATAACATTTCTGAAAGTAATACAATTTAAAAAATTAGTGACAGATATTAGAATGTAAGAAGCCATGATATTCATTTTAACTAGGACGAGTGTTTCTAGGCTTTCAAACATTTTCACGAATTACCTATAGTTCTTTGTGCACACCTAAACATTTTGTCCTCTCTGAAGCTTATGTTATCACATGTGTTGCTTTATCTTTCAAATTAATTGATTTTGTTACTTCAAATGTTTAATGAATGATAGATATTATTAGGGAGGGCGATGAATACAATGAACTCCGTTACATTTTGACAGTCGCTGTTTAACTTGAATTACTTGTGATTTTGTTTAGGATTTGTAAACATATGTATATTGTCAAGGGTCCAAATATCTATTGTCATTTGAGTCGTGTGGTTGTTTTCTTATTGATGTAAATTTCACATCTCATGTTCTTAACTTAATATTCATGACTTCATAAATTTGATACCGTTCGAAATTTATTTATAAAACTAACACCGTATTTTTGTTACCATCATAATCCCTAATTAGAACACATATTAAATGATAACTCTATTTCAATATCTGAAATACGATAAGAAATAAACAAACTAATCCATTTTTAGGTTAGTTTGAGTGAAGTTGACCTTATATCTTGATTGATTTCACACACAAATAGAAAAGTTAATAATTTGAATTGTATCAATACTATCTGATACTATTATATGTTATTTAAAAGATTTAATCTGAAACTAAACATCATATTAGAAAGAAACTACATTTGTTTTCAGTTTAAATAGCCATTCATCACGCTATTTCTGTATTCTCTGACAAATGTATCAGATTTTAAACACTACACAAATCCAATGTCATATTCATAAAGAAAAGGTTGTGTTATTGTGCCAATAATTTCTAACTGGAGAATGCTTTGTTTGTAAACATTTATCTGTATGTTACAGATAAGCATATTGCATGTGCTTATTACACAAAAGTTGTATGAAAAAAAACAATGACACAAAATTACAATGACAGCAGTAATGAGAAAATAAATGACAAAAAACACGTTGTCATATAACAGAAACCGATATGAAATAACTACATAGGTTGTTTGTTCTGTTTCTATTTGGTTGTTTGGTAAGAAAATTACATATTTTAATGTACATACCTATCAATCAATTTATATTTATTATTTTGAAATGAGATAAAATCGTATATGTCTATAACAGCCAATTGAGGAATAAACTGACTAAAATTACATCTAAACGAAGCTAGTATGGTCAGGTTACAATTGACAGCTTGACATGCGCTCAAAGTGTACCACCTTAAGACAATGTCTTACCACTTCCCATTTTGAAGCTTTTTGTGTTGATACCAGTTAGACTTAGTTAATTGTTTACCTTATTAAACTGTGAATACTAAAATGTTTTACCAGAAATTCGGTTCAATTTTTAATATGTTCAGATAATCTGAACATATTCTACTGAACATAAATATAATTGTATAAAACTACTTGGTTCTTCGGGAGATTTTAAACGATGTGTGTCTTCATTTTCGTTCTTTGTTTGACGAATTATTGAGAAAAATCATAACAATAACTCTTTTCAATACTAAAAATCTTGAAATAAAATTTTAACAATTTTAACAACTGGAATTTAAATCAATTCCATATACTTTCAGAAACTTTTAAACTCAGTATTGTTAAGTTATCAAGGATATAATTACATCAATTAGATAACGCAGTATATACTTTATGATCTTAATAGAACTATTAAAAGTTTTAAGTGCCTATAACTGTATTCTTATAATTATAAAATGTGTATTTTCCAATGACTCATGTATATGTAAACAGTAAAATAACAGTTTATGATATAAATGGCGATATTTTTATACCACAATGCACCAGGGGAGCAGGTTTTAACTACTGGATCTGTATTATTTTTCAGAATTAGATGTTAATTTTAATATTAGTTCCAATAGTCTTCCTTTAAGACATGACAAGGCAGATTGATAGATTTGTGCTTAAACGTCTTGTGGTAAATAGTTCACGCATATGAAGACAGTTGAAATTGATACCTCTTAGTAAACTTGACTTTAATTCCCAAACAACTAATCTCAATCATTCTTATAATTCCAAAGATATCGTTCACAAAATTCTTCTGTCTACATTGTTAGGGTAGCTATATAATGTCTCCAATAAGAAGTCAAAATGTATGTTGTTGCTCCTTAGCATGTTGGAGCCTTGTTTTATTACCGTATATGTTTCATTACCGTATATGTTCCATTACCGTATATGTTCCATTGTACCAACGCTTTAAATTACTTTTCATGCAACCTATAGTAAAACCGTCATGAGATGTTACTAGATACTTATGTAAACATTTATTGTTAAGTTGAAATTATTGCCTCTTTTTATCTTAAAATATAATAAAGATAAAAAAAAACTAAACTATTTTCCGCCATCTTTATGTTCGTTTGTACTTAACTTTGAGCAAGATAATGTGTCTGTCTTATATTGGTTTATGGAATATTATTGTTTTCATTATCTATAACTTCTGCGAGCACTCGATTTTGATATTTCTTGGTAATGTAACAATTTTGAAGATTCATATGTCTTAAGTTTTGATAAATCTCTTTTAGCAATCGGCTTTTTATAGTGAACGTTTTGTCAGTTTATCCACCCGTTCGTGGTTTATTTCGTGAGTAAGCCGTAACATTTGATCTAAGTGTCACGGTCTAAACCAGAGACTTGATTGCAATGAATCTTTCACTGATGATTTAGTATCTATGTATCTAATGGTATAATATCTTCATTTCATTGTTATTGAAATAACTATTGGTTGATTGATCAATCATGAAGTAATTATTGGAGTTATAAAATTGAAGCGCCTCAAACTTATATTTTGTTTATGTAATATCAAGTACAAACATTTATTGATGAGTCAATGTTTCGTAAACATTTGAATAAAAATAAAATACAATTTTGTCTCTTCAATATGTTACATGATTGATTAGGTCTCGAGAGACAGAAAGTGGCTCAAGGTCGTGCTATATGTTCATTATTAGGTTTTATATTTATGTAACATTTATACAAAAATCTATCATCTAAGACAACCTTGTAATTTGATATGTAATGAAGTATATTGAAATAGGAGCAAAATGGACGAAGCGCCTGCTATTAACTATATGTAAAGCAAGATTTACCGACAATGACAATATCTTTAACTGTTTTTGTTGTTTTTTTTTTAACTCAAACTGAAACTACTTCTATAATTTGCATGTATTTATCAATTCGGGTCCTGTATCGAGCGCACTCTGATGGCAATACAGTTAAGGCCCACACTCAAGCAAGAACAGGACGTACCATTAGATATGAAAATACCAGAAATCAACTAGTCAATACCAACTTTTCAGTACAAAATGCAAATCACATAAATACAAATATAGTTGAATAATATTTTGTCTGAATCGCTGATCAAATCTTTAGACATACATAAATATAGGAAGATGTGGTGTGAGTGCCAATGAGACAACTCTCCATCCAAGTAACAATTTAAAAAGTAAACCATTATAGGTTAACGTACGGCCTTCAACACGGAGCCTTGGCTCATACCGAACAACAAGCTATAAAGGGCCCCAAAATTACTAGTGTAAAACCATTCAAACGGGAAAACCTACGGTCTTATCTATATAAACAAAACGAGAAACGAGAAACACGTATATATTACATAAACAAACGACAACTACTGTACACCAGATTCCTGACTTAGGACAGGTGCAAACATTTGCAGCGGGATTAAACGTTTTAATGGATCCAAACCTTCTCCCTTTTTCTGAAACAATAGCATAACATCACAACATAGAAAAACACACGATAAAATATCAATTGGCAGACTTAACTCAATCAAAAAATGTATGTATATGACCTACTGTTGAAATCTTTAGACATACATGTATGTATATGACCTACTGTTATGAGTATTAAGATAACAACTAACCAGCAAATTACAATGTATGAGTATTGAATTGACTTGAATCAACGAAACTGTTCAGAATTTGTGTGTATGGGATTTTTAAATGTCGAGTTTATTCGCTGAACACTGCTTTTCTTAAAAAAAGTTAATCATATAAGTATCTTCCTGCTTTTAACCCAGTTAATTTAAAGCACGTGCAAACCTCTCATCTAACTCTTGACTATATCCTTCCTTCATTATATGTATCATTTGACACTCTTTGACGAAATATCATATGTTTAAGCATTAATGAATTGAATGAGTACAATAGCTGTTACGTATTAGGGACGACATCAAAAGATCGACGTAGGATAAAAAACTTAAATCAAAGAGTTTGGGGGGGGGGGGGGGGGGGGGGTCAACGTTGCTGCAAGTTTTGTTAATCCAAAATCGATTTTACATATATCCATATAGGTTATCAATTTTTCCCAAATTAAGTTAAGAAGGGGGGTAGGGGGGTCAGTGAAAAAACTATGTGAATTAAGTTTTTAATCCTACATTGCACTTTAGATTTCGTCCCTTATGCAAAGACAGATACACCAAGAACCTTATAACGGTTCAAATTATCATTCCTAAGAAAGTTAATACTTTTATTTTTTTTTCAAGTTTAAAATTGAAGAAATCACCTAGCAATAATACAGTTTTGGAACGTATTGACCTAAACT